>NC_043700.1:150770732-150899080 GCF_006229205.1 Suricata suricatta | reverse complement strand
TCTCTCCCCAACTCTCTTTCCCTCTTCCCCTCCCCCTGGTCCTCCATTAGGTTTCTCCTGTTCTCCTGATTAGACCTATGAGTGCAAACATATGGTATCTGTCCTTCTCTGCCTGACTTATTTCGCTTAACATGACACCCTCCAGGTCCATCCACTTTCCAACAAATGGCCATGTGTCATTCTTTCTCATTGCCATGTAATACTTCATTGTATATATATACCACATCTTCTTGATCGACTCATCAGGTGATGGACATTTAGGCTCTTTCCATGTTTTGGCTATTTTTGACAGTTAAACAGCCATTTTTAAATAGTCAGATTTATAACTTTTACTGGGGCTTAATAATGAAAGATTTGGATACTCTAGTTAAGTTTTGGATATTAAGGCATCTTTGGCCTTTAAGGCATCTTTGTTGATATTCCTTTGCCAAAGTAATCTATGCTTTTAGATGACTAATTGGTTCAAGTTATTATATAAAGATTTTTAAAGGGGGCACCTGGATGGCTAAGTCAGTTGAGTGTCCGGCTTCGGCTCAGGTCATGATCTCGTGGTTTGTGGGTTCAAGCCCCCCACTGGGCTCTGTGCTGATAGTTAGCTCAGAGCCTGGATCTTGTCTTCAGATTCTGTATCTCTCTCTCTCTCTGACCCTCTCCTGATTGTGCTGTCTCTGCCTCTCAAAAATAAATAAAAAACATGTAAAAAAAGATTTTTAAAAAGTCATCTTACTATTTTTACTTTTTGAGTGATGACCTCTATTCTATTAATGCACAATTATGCAAGTATGGAATAAACTTGGGATTTATCCCTGATGTGCTTTTTATTTTAAACACATGTTGACTTTTATTTTATTTGTTATTTTTTTAAGTAAACTCTATGCCCAACGTGGGGGCTCAAACTCATGACCCCAAGATTAAGAGCTGCATGCTTTATGGACTGAGCCCTATCCCTGATGTGCTTTTATCATGACAAGGAGCTCCTCTTTTTATCCAACACTTTCCTCATATATATTCTTCCTCTCCAATTGATTAACTTAATACACTGTCCACATGTTACTGGATTACTATTTAAAAAGCCGCCACGGGATCTAAGACTAAATGAATTCTGATTTCAGACAGGCACTATATTAGGGTGACCAACATTTAGAAATGTAATCAACTCCAGCCAGATACTACCAGAAACATTTTTCTAGATATGTCTCCTGAGGCAAAGGAAACAAAAGCCAAAATAAACTATTGGGACTACACCAAAATAAAAAGATTTTGCACAGTGAAGGAATCCATCAACACAACGAAAAGGCAAATACTGATTGGGAAAAGATATTTGCAAATGATATATTTGATAAGGACTTAATATCCAAAATATTTAAAGAAGTTACACAATTCAACACACACAAAAAATAAATAATCCAATGAAAACATAGGCCAAAGACATGAACAGACATTTCTCCAAAAAAGACATACAGACAACAGACACATGAAAATATTCTTAACGTCACTCATCATCATGGAAATGCAAATCAAAATCACAGTGAGATGTCATCTCACATCTGGCAGAATGGCTAGAATCAAGATCATAAGAAATAATAAGTGTTGGTGAGGGTGTGAAGAAAAAAGAACGCTTGTGCACTATTGGTGGGAAAATAAATTGGTATAAGCACTGTGGAAAACAGTAGGGCAGGTCCAGGTCATTAAAAAATTAAAAACAAATACCATATGATCCAGTGATTCTAATACTGAGTGTTTACCTAAAGAAAATTTAAACACATAAATGGGTGATGGTTAAGGAAGGCAGTTGTTATGATGAGCACTGGGTGTTATATATGTGATAAATCACTAAATTGTACTCCTGAAACGAATATTACACTGTATGTTAACTAACTAGAATGTACATAAAAGTTTGAAAAATAAATAATAGGAAAGAAAACTAAAACACCAATTGGAAAAGATACATGCAGCATTATTTACAATAATCAAGATATGGAAGCAACCTAAGTGTCCATCTGTAGGTAAACAGGTAAAGAAGATGTAGTGCATATACATATTTTGGAATATTACTCACCATGAAAAAGAATGCGATCTTGCCATTTGTGACAACAGGGATGACTTAGAGAGTATTAAGCTAAGTGAAATGAGTCAGACAGAGAAAGATAAATACCATATGATTTCACTTATATGCAGAATATGGCAACAAAAGAACAAACACAAAAAGCAGAAATAAACCCATAAGTACAGAGAACAAACTGATGGTTGCCAGAGGGGAGAGGGGTAAGGAGATGGGCAAAAAGGAATGAAGGGGAATGGGAGATACAGGCTTTCAGTTATGTAAGAAACAAGTCAGTGATGGAAGATACAGTGCAGGGAATATAATCAACAGTATTGTAATTGCATTGTATGGTAGCACATGGTAGCTACACTTGTGGTAAGCATAGAATAACACACTGAGTTTTCAAATTACTATGTTGTACACCTAAAACTAATGTAACATTGTGGGTCAACTATACTTCAATAAAAAATTAAATAATTTATCCTATTGAATATGACTTTGGGCAAGTAAAAAATAAATGGAAAAAAAAAAGCAGACTGACTGCAGTGCTTAGAAAACTGATTAAGATGTTAGAAAGGCTTAACTTCATTTCAAAAATTTTTTTGATGATCGCTCATAAATGTTGGTACAGTTCTGCTACTTTTCTTTTTATTAATTTAAAAAAAATTTTTTTTGAGAGAGAGACAGAGCGTGAACAGGGAAGGGGCAGAGAGAGGGGGACACAGAATATGAAGCAAGCTCCAAGGCTCCAGGCTCCAAGCTGTCAGCACAGAACCCAATGCAGGGCTCGAACTCACAAACCATGAGATCATGATGTGAGCCAAAGTCAGATGCTTAACTTATTGAGTCAGGTGCCCCACCCCCCAGTGTGGGGCTTGAACTCATGACCCCAAGATCAAGAGTTGCATGCTCTACCAACTTAGCCAGCCAGGCACCCCATTGCTGGTATAATGCTGATTAAAATCTTTATATTCAAATAACCACTGGGGTCATAATAATGGGGTCACAATATCCTCCACATTAAAATGGAAGTGGGATCATTAGAGTAATGAGAGTAATAAATTTTTCTATCAAAAAGGATTGCAAAATAACTAGTTTTTTCCTATCTTTTTTTCTATTCTGGGTGAAGGATCTTGAAGCAGCCTATCATATTACAGACATCCATGAAGCTTTGGCTTTGTCTGAGGTGGGAAATGACAGGAAGATGTTTTTGTTTGGAACCCAAGTAACTGAAAATGGCTCAGAAATACCCTCTGTCATGCAAGATGCCAAAGACTTGATTGCACACCTGGCTGCAGATATGCAGTGACCAAGCCTGGGCCCACTGCGTTCTCAATCTAAATGTCACCAAGGAGTGCTGAGTGACAGGCTTGAAGCCAAAGGTTTCCACTGTCGAATAAAAAATAAGCCATTTCCTATTTTCTCAGTTGCATGACATATATACAAAGATAATGTTAAATTGACTTAGAGTCTCTCTGTGTTTAGATTTTGAACTTTAAAAATATTGGTAAAATAATATATTTGGGGGGATATGGATTTTCATCAACAATATTAAAGTGAACATTAGTGAGCATTCAAACCATTTGTGGTTTTCAATGACATAAGATTTATATGAAAAAAATTTAGTAAACATCTTCTTTTCAAGTAAAAATCTAGGTGTCCTTCCTTAGGTAAGGAAAGAAGTATCAGAATAGGACAATGAGCAAAGTAGGCACTATCAAATGTACATAGAAATATAAATTAATAGCATTCAGAAAAATTTAGGAAATGCTTATCTTGTAGGAGCCTGATATACTAGATGATGGTATACTGTGAAGACTTTATTTTTTATTTTATTTTAATATTTTTTAAGTTTATTTATTCATTTTGAGGGAGAGAGAGAATCCCAAGCAGGCTCTGCGTGCTGTCAGCACAGAGCCTGATACTGGGCTCCATCTCACAAACTGTGAGATCATGACCTGAGCTGAAACCAAGAGTTTGACACTTAACCAACTGAGCCACCTGGGTGCCCCAGAATTTGATTTTTAAATATTTGATATTTTGCTTTTATATATAGGTAAGGTTTCTTCACCAGATAAATTTTGCAATAACTCTATTTTTCTACAAACATGATAAAAATCCAACTTTTGACCATAGTGTCTTGTCTTAATTTAACAAACAAAAAGACTTCAGTTTCCAGTCAGCATGTAAGAATCTCAGAAGCCGCTACTCCATTATAACAATGAGTGAAAAACTAAACACACTGATAAGTCAACAATTCTTCTAGGATCCATTAGAGAAATGAGAATACAGGGCAAACTGCTGACCTTGAGATTGGAGAAACCAGTATGAGAATACAGACAATAATAATTTATTGGAGCAGAGACTCATGAGTGGAAACTACCTGTGGGAACCAGTACCAGGGTGGGAAAAACAGAGCTATAATTGACAAATTGCTGGAGGCTCAGTTGGACAATGCTGAGAGTTAAAAAATCCAGGGGATCCAGTCATAGTGGAGTCCCTACAATTTTGTGAGATTTATCTCCAGGAGCTTGATGAGATTCCCACAGCAAATATCAGAGAAAAATCTCCCAGTGCTTCTGGAGAAGGGAACAAGGAACCACTTTAAAATGTACCACAGCACTCTATTTTTATTAATAAGGCCTGCCCTCAGGGGAAATAGCTAACCAGAGCCTAACCTCTGGAGTATTATCAAACCCTAACCGTGGGAAGAGAAATACCCAACTCCAGCCCATTTTTGCCATCTTGTCCCAGATAAATAAAGAAGAAAACAAAGACACATATGTGAAGTTCACAGTCCAGAGGCATAGGCTCACTAAAAGACTGAGACCAAACATAGCACTATAGAACACTTCTCCTCCTCCAACACCTCACCACCACATCACTAAAGAGATGTTTATAATAGTTTCTTTTACTTAATACATTATGACTGGCTATCAAGGAAAAATTACAAGACATACAGAAGAGACATCACAGCCATATTCGGCATAAGAACCATACTCATATATGGTAGAAATGTTGAGATTATCAGAACAGGAATTTAAAACAAATATGATTATGTGATTAATGTGCTAAGAGTACTAATAGATAGCATACAAAATCAAATCGGCAATGTAAGCAGAGATGAAAATTTTAAGAACCAACAAAAAATCCTAGAGATTAAAAAAAACAACTACTGTAACAGAAATGAAGAATGCCTTTGGTGAGCTTATAATTAGACTAGACACAGCTGAGCAAAGAATTTCTTGACTTTGAGGATATTTCAGTAGAAACTTCCAAAACTGAAAAGAAAAAAAGACTGAAATTATAAAACAGAACAGAATATACAGGGACCATTGGACAACTACAAAAGACGTAAAATGTATGTTATGGGAGTACCAGGTGAAGAAAAAAGAAAAAAAAAAGATTTGAAACAATAATGACTGTGAGGATTTCCCCAAATTAACTTTAGACAACAAACCACAGATACCAGAAGCTCAGAGAACACCAATCAGGATAAATGCAAAAACAAAAAAAAAGCCAAAAACAAAACAAAAAACCCCACAAAAGACACAAAACAACAACAACAACAACTCTACACATAGGCGTATCATTTTTAAACTGCAGAAAAGTAAAGATAAGAAAAAAATTCTGAAAAAAGCCAGAGGGGGAATAAAACCACTTTACCTATAGAGGAACAAAGATAAAAATTACATCCAACTTCTTAGAAACCATGCAAATAAGAGGGTGAAGTGCATATTTAAAGTGTTGAGAGGAAAAACACACCAACCTAGAATTTGTACTCTGTGAAATTATGCTTCTAAAGTAAAGGAGAAAGCTTTCTCGGATGAATAAAAATCAAGGGAATCTGTTGCCAGTAGACCTGCCTTGTAAGAAATGTTAAAAGAACTTCTTTAGGGATGCATGGGTGGCTCAGTAAGTTGAGCGTCCAACTCTATTTCAGGGGAGGTCATGATCTCGTAGTCAACTCTCCATGAAGATATAACAAATAATATATATGCACTTAACAGTATATCAAAATCAATGAGGCAAAAACTGATAGAACTTCAAGGAAAAAATAGATGAATCTACTATTATAGTTGGAGACTTCAAAACCCTCTATCAGAAATGGACAGATCCAGCAGACAGAAAATCAACGAGAACGTAGTTGATAGGATGGCTATCTATAGACTACTTCATCCAACAACAGCATCATACACATTCTTCTCAAGCTCACATGGAATATTCACCAAGCTAAACCATATTGTGGCCCATAAAGCACACTTTAGCAAACTTAAAAAAATAGAAATCTTACAATATCTAGTTTCAGACCACAATGGAATTAAGCTAGAAATCAATAATAGAAAGATAGCTGGAAAATCCCCCAAATGCTTGGAGATTAAACAACACGCTTCTAAATAATAAATGGGTCAAAGAAGAATTCTCAAGAGAAATTTTAAAGTGCTTTGAACTAAATGAAAATGAAAAATCATGATCAAGCATAGTGCTTAGAGGGAATTTTATTGCACTGGATATATATTAGAAAAGAAGAAAGATCTAAAATCAGTCATCTAAGTGTAAAATGAAAAACTATAAAACTCGTGGGTAAGGGAAACAAAAGCAAAAATGAACTATTGGGATGTCATCAAAATAAAAAGCTTCTGCACAAAGAAGGAACAATCAGCAAAACTAAAAGGCAACCAATGGAACAGGAGAAAATGTTTGCAAATGACATATCAGATAAAGGGTTAGTATCGAAATCTATAAAGAACTTATCAAACTCAATATCCAAAAAACAAATAATTCAGTGAAGAAATGGCCAAAATACATGAATAGACACTTCTCCAAAGAAGACATCCAGATGGCCAACCGACACCAGAAAAAATGCTCGACATCACTCATCATCAGGGATATACAAATCAAAACAACAATGAGATACCACCTCACACCCATCAGAGGCAACAACAGATGTTGGTGAGGATGCGGAGAAAGAGGATCCTTTTTGCACTGCTTGTGGGAATGCAAACTGATGAAGCCACTCTGGAAAACAGTATGGATATTCCTCAAAAAATTAAAAATAGAACTACCCTATGACCCAGCAATTGCACTACTAGGTATTTATCCAAGGGATACACATATGGTGTTTTGAAGGGGTACGTGCACCTCAATGTTTATAGCAGCACTAATAACAATAGCCAAGTATGGAAAGAGCCCAAATGTCCATCGATGGATGAATGGATAAAGAAGATATAGTACACACACACACACACACACACACACAATGGAGTATTACTTGGAAATAAAAAAAAATGAAATCTTGTCATTTGCAACTACATGGATGGAACTAGAGGATTTTATGCTAAGCAAAATTAATCAGTCACAGAAAGACAAATATCATATGACTTCACTCATATGAGGACTTTGAGATACAAAACAAATGAACATAAGGGAAAGGAAGCAAAAATAATATAAAAACAGGGAGGGGAACAAAACATAAGGGACTGTTAAAAATAGAAAACAAACAGAAGGTGCTGAAGGGGTTGAGGGAGAGGGGGTGAGCTAAATGGGTAAGGGGCATTAAGGAATCTACTCCTGAAATCATTGTTGCACTATATGCTAACTAACTTGGATGTAAATTAAAAAATAATTTACTTTAAAAACTCTCTCTCTCTCTCTCTCTCTCTCTCTCTCTCTCTCTCTCTCTCACACACACACACACACACACACACACAATATAAAATTCCTAGAAAATAACTTAGGAGAGAACCTAGATGATATTGGCTATAGTGATGACTTTTCAGATATACACCAAAGGCACAGTCCATGAAAATAAAAAAAGAATTGATAAGCTGTATTTCATTAAAATTAAAGCTTTCTGCTTTGCCAGAGACACTGTCAAGAGAATGAGAAGACAAGCCACAGACTGGAAGAAAATATTTACAAAAGAAATATCTGATAAAGAACTATTATTCAAAATGCATAAATAACTCTTAAGAGAGAACAATAATAACACAAACAATCCAATTGAAAAATGGGCCAAAGACCTAAACAGACACTTCACAAAAAAAGATATACAGATGGCAAATTAGCATATGAAAGATGCTCAACATCATGTCATAAGGGAAATGCAAGTTAAAACAACAGTCAGATACCACTGTACACCTATCAGAATGGCCAACATCCAGACCACTGACACCACCAAATGTTGATGGGAATGTAGAGTTACAGGAATTCTCACTCATTATTAGTGGGAATACAGAACAGTACAGCCACTTTGGAAGACAGAGTGTTAAATATATTCTTACCATATGATTGCACTCCTTGGCATCTACCCAAAGAAGATGAGAATTGATGTTCCCACAAATACTTTCATATGCATATTTATACCAGCTTTTTTCATAATTACCAAAACTTGGAAGCAACTAAAATGTCTTTTGGTAGATTAATGGATAAATAAACTATGATATATGCAGACAATAGAATATTAATCAGTGCTAAAAAGAAATGAGCTATTCAGTTATGAAGAGACACTGAGGAAACTTAAATGCATATTACTATGTGAAAGATGCTAATCTGAAAGGATTACATACTGTATGATTACAACAAAATGACATTCTGGAAAGAGCAAAACTGTGGAGACAGTAAGATCAGTGGTTGCTGGGGGCTAAACAGGTGGGAGAAGAACGAATGGGTGGAGCACAGAGGACTTTTAGGACAGCAAAACTCTGATACTATAATGATGAATACATGTCATTATACACTTGTCTAAACTCATGGAATATATAATAGCAAGAAGAAGTCTAATGTAAACTACGGACTTTGGGTGATAATGATGGGTCAATGTAGGTTTGTCAATGGAAACAAAATGTCCCATTCTGGTGGGGAGTATTGATAATGAGGGAGGCTATGAGTGAATGCGGGTTATACAGGGATTCTCTCTATATCCTGCTCAATTTTACTGTGAAACTAAAACTGCTTTAAAAATAGTCTATATCGGGGCTCCTGGATGGCTCAGTCAGTAGTTAAGCAACTGACTTCAGCTCAGGTCATAATCTCACAGTCCGTGAGTTCAAGCCCCACATCGGGCTCTGTGCAGACAGCCTAGAGCCTGGAGCCTGCTTTGGACTCTGTGTCTCCCTCTTTCTGCCCCTCCCCAGCTTGTGCTTTGTTTCTGTCTCTCAAAAATAAATAAATGTTTAAAATAAATAAATAAAAATATATCACTCTTATGGAAAGATGAAGAAGACCAACATGATACTGGTGGAGGAATTTACTCCCTTGCTTCAAAAACTGAAAGGAGAGAGTTCCCACCAGTCAAAACAAGAAGGGAGAGGGGAGAGATGCTAAAATTGCTCAAAGCGCCTAAAACCAAAAATGAGAATCGGCATGTCAGAAGGAGCTTTCACATTTCCAGGCTGGCCAAAGCCAAGACCTGCTGGACCCTTTCCGAGGAGTGTGCCTGGGTCCTAAAGCAAGGCTGGTCCCTCCTCTAAACTAGACCTCTAACCTGCCAGGCTGGGATCACCCACCTGATCCATCAGAGGGTGAGTGTGGTCAGTGGATTGGAGCCTGGGGATCTCCCTCCTTCACCTGATTTTCTACACCTTCACATGCTGGACACAGCGGTCAGCTCCTGCCTGTTGATTTTCCCAATCTAAAGAATGTTGGAATTACTAGAACACACCAAGAAGTATGGGAGTTTCTTCTCATCACATAATATTTGGATTTCCTCCCATTAGAGGTGATTAAGAGACTAACTTTCCACTTAAAATTAATTTTCATCAACCTACTATTTTGTAAATATTTGTATGTTAAGTGAACTATTTATGTGTTGAAATATTGCATTAAAGTTGCAATTATATACAATTGGCAGTAAAAACATTTAGTAATCAAAAATAATAGTCTATATTTAAAAAACCTTAGAATATGTACTCTGAATTTATTTTTAAAAATGTTTTTAATGTTTATTTATTTTTGAGAGACAGAGCATGAGCAGGGGACAGGCAGAGAGAGAGGGAAACACAGAATCCAAAGCACGCTCTAGGCTCTGAGCTGTCAGCACAGAGCCTGATATGGGGCTTTAACTCATACTACAAGAACATGACCTGAGCCAAAGTCAGACACTTAACTGACTGAGCCAGCCAGGCACCCCCATACTCTGAATTAAAAAAAAGAATATTTTAAAAAAGGATTTGTTCTGCAAATCCCTCCTTTTAAAATTTGGAATCTGTGGCAAAATAAAAAACCACATTTGGTGAAGATGATTAGTCTTTTTTAATGTTAGCACATAGCCTCCACTCTCAAGTTTTGGGTTGAAATGGAATGCAGCTGAACTTAGGCATAGATGTACAAAATGATAATTGCCCTCTGAGAGATGAGACATTAGAGTGTGATACTTTAAGGCCTCTGGTTTCCTCACCTTCAGAGCTACAGAATACTGTTGAACAGTATCATATCACAACAGTCACTTGGGTGTCTTATGTCAGTCAGATCTTTTATCTGGCCTATGAAGGTTGGAACACTTAATGATTTGGGATCCTCAGAAACCCTGGATTTCAGCCTCTGCCCTAAAGATTGCCATGTACTGGCCTTTGGACAAATTCCGTAATGATATTGGGTCTTACTTGGTCTTCACTGTGGAAAATGATTAAATCAAATGCAGACTACTTCAAGCCCTAAACTCTGATTCCCTTTCTTCCTTATGTTTTCTAAGGTAGTTGAGGGCAGATAGATCCTGGATACTTATTTCAAAGGTGATGCCAACATCTTTTAGGATATTGAATGATAACTGTTCTCTGTTCAGCCTTGTTTTTCTCACATTCTAAGTTTATTTTTTTCTTTTATGTAATCTCTACACCCAAAGTGGGGCTTGAGCCCATGAACTCAAGATCAAGAGTTGCACTCTCCTCTGATTGAGCCAGCCAACCACCCCTAGTTTCTGTATTTTAGCAGTAAGTGTTGTGGCTGGAGTTTTCTCCTCAGTGAAGAGCTATCGAATGCTAACATGATGGTAGCTGCTTGAGTATGATTAAAGTAGGGACTTTAAATGGTCTCAGGCTAATGAAGGAGGTACATATCACATGGGTTTCTAATTAAATGGCATCCAGCCAAGACGGGTTAGTGTGTTGTCAAAGAGGCTGCCTGGCTGGCAGGCTTCCCAACAGGCCTCACAGGTGGCATGAATTATCTTGGAGTAATATCTGTTGCCAGCCTTCCAAGCCCAGAAATTATTAAGTGTAGTTAGCACACTAAGAGTGGAATCTGTCTTTTTATTTATTCATTTAGTCAATATTTATTGAGCACTAGTTATGGGCCAGAACTCTTGCAGTTAAAAGTGATGGAAATTCAACTTAAATTTGTATGTCAAAAAAGGGCACTATTATTATTTTTGGCTCATCATACTGGGAGATCTGGGCATGGGAAGATTCAGGAGTTCAAAGATAACAAGGCTGTCTCTCCATCTCTTGGTCCTGCTAACCTCACGGTAAAACCTTGGACTGTGAGTAACCTGATCTGTGAGTGTTCCACAAGACAAGCAAACATTTCCAAAAACTATTAACTTGATAAATGAGCAATGCCTTACAAGTAGTACATGATGCAGAATGTCACATGATCACAACTGAGCTAATGGCTCTTCAAATTCTCTGTGATATCAACATTTATGTAGCTCATGATTGCAAAGTAAAATTAATCCTCTATTTTCTTTTCTTTCTTTCTTTCTTTTCTTTCTTTCTTTCTTTCTTTCTTTCTTTCTTTCTTTCTTTCTTTCTTTCTTTCTTTCTTTCTCTTTCTTTCTTTCTTTCTTTCCTTCCTTCCTTCCTTCCTTCCTTCCTTCCTTCCTTCCTTCCTTCTCCTTCTTCTTCTTGATAGAGAGCCAGCTTGAGTGGGCGAGGGGTAGAAAGAGAAGAAGAGAGAGAGAATCCCAAACAGGCTCCAAATTGTCAGCATATAGAGCCCGATCTGGGGTTCAAACTCAAACCTTGAGCTCATGATCTGAGCCAAAGTCAGACACTTAACCAACTGACATGCCCAGGCACTCCATGAATTCTCTCTTTTCAAGCTACTTTCCAGCAAATCTCATGGAGGGACAGGATTGGCTCTGCTGGGCTCACATATTGATCTCTGCACCAATCTCTGTGGCCAAACTGCCCAGACCTGGTGGGGGTAAGCAGGACTAGCCCCCTCAAACCATATGGAATTAGTTCCCCCACAGAACTGACAAGTTCTACCTTTATAAGAGGGAAGGTTGCTAGGCAGGAAAACAAAAATAATAATAGGTATTCACAGCCATTCACTGTGCTTAGCAGGGGGCATACACTAGCCACCAGGATAGAGAATGTCCCTGTCATTAAGGAGCCACCAGGATAGAGAATGTCCCTGTCATTAAGGAGCTTACATTCTAGCTGGGGATGCACACACACAAATTTAAAAAGCAGACAAAATAGTTATAAATTGCACTGAAGCAAGGATCTGAAATAGAAATTAATGGCAGAAAATAAAATTACTGTGGGCTAGAAAGACCTGAGTAGGTGATATTTAAGCCAAGCCCTAAAGGAAGGAAGAGAGCCAGTATGTGAAGAGAGGGAGAAGTGGGCTCCGGGCAGTAGGGACAGGTGTAGAAACACGCTGAAATGGAAAGGGTTTGACATGTTAGAGAAGAACAGGGGGGCTAGAATGTAGACAGCAAGGGTGGAGGAGCCCACAGTAGAATGGAGAGAGAGACAAGGACAAATAGTCAGGGGCATCTTATGGTGCAAAACTTCAGATTTATTCTAAACATTGAGGTGCACGTATCCCTTTGAAT
The DNA here is from genome assembly GCF_006229205.1 of Suricata suricatta. Classification (NCBI taxonomy): domain Eukaryota; kingdom Metazoa; phylum Chordata; class Mammalia; order Carnivora; family Herpestidae; genus Suricata; species Suricata suricatta. The sequence goes on along the minus strand of NC_043700.1, from coordinate 150,886,253 downwards.
TAGTATTTTTGTATCCCTTCGATAAATACCTAGTAGTGTAATTGCTGGATTGTAGGGTAGTTCTATTTTTAAGTTTTTGAGGAAACTCCATATGGTTTTCCAGAGTGGCTGCACCATTTTACGGTCCCACCAAGAGTGTAAAAAGATTCCCCCTTTCTCCAGATCCTCGCTTGAGATTTATTCTAAATAATTTGGAGTGTTGTAATTGTTATTACACCAGTTTGAGGGCTGAGGGTGGCCTGGGATGCCATCAGTGAGATGGACTGGCAAAGGAGATGGAAAGAAAAGGGGGAATTAAAAACACATTTGAAGAATGCACTGGAGTTGCTGATGCCCTGGAGGTAGTGCAGGGGATGAGGGAAAGAGAGAATCCAGATCAATTCCTAAATTTATCCCTGGAAAGACAGAAGTCAGTTTCATGAGATTGGTTTATAAAATTAGAATGCCAATATATAACTGTGATGTGGACCAGAATCCATTCTGTATGACCCTAATCTCTCCCAGTGAGCAAAATCCCTGGGAAGCTGGGTCCTGTCAGAAAGTTGCCTGGTGAGCATGGATCTATTAATACAGAGTGGTATCAGGTCAGAGATCCATCTCCCAAAGGGCCTGAAGAACCAGCTGTATGTACTATTTGCAGTCTTTGGCATTGGACCCTCTCCCCTCTGAAGTTTTTGAATAGGCAAAACCACTAAGATAGGATAGTGGTAGAGTAGTACTGTTTGGGGGTGCCTCTTTAAGGCAAATTTACATAACTCTTGCCTGATTGTTCACGTGTTAAAACTCGCTGACAGCTTTATTTCTCCTTCCCCCAAGTTTTTGATATACTTCTTGAATTTCCACACATGTCTATATCTTGTCTGAGGGAGAAAGATTTCCCGATTGAGATATGCCCTCTCTTCCTGTTCCATTCTAGATGACATCCACAATCCAAAATGTTTCTCTTTTAACTTTTTGCACTGTGAGACAAGGTATATCTAAGGAATACCAAGTAGTGTACAAAAAGTACACTTGGGTTTACCATACACTTGGACAGATGACTTATTCTTGAACACCTCTAGTCTCTTCTTCCAAACAAAAACATAAACAAAAAACCCACATCAGGGAAACCCTACCACTTCTTTTCTCTATCATGAAAATTAGCTGCAAGCACTCCTTAGGATTGAGAGACATCCAGAGATCACTTACTTCTTAAAATCTCTTAGTATAAAGATAAAAAAGAGAAGGGGAGTTGCCAAAAACAGGGTTATAAAAATTTTGGTATACTGTGTTTAAAAGATATCACATTTAACAAATAAATGTTAACACACACATACCAGACTAAAAGTTGTGCTCTTCACAAGAGAATACAGGCCTTATAAAAAACGATTTATAGTGCACTGTTCAGTAGACAGTCCTATAACGAGACACAAGTTGTAGATGAATATATTTTCTTTTACTTCTGTATCTCTTTGTTCTAACTTCGCATGCAGAAAAAAATTTTAAATCTGAATTTGAGATTTCTCCTGAATAATTAAGTTCTAACCAAATGACATATTGGGCTTGCCCATCCCTCACACCCACATTAGGATTGTTGTGCATTTACTAGAAACTGATGGAAATCAATCTTAGAAATCGAGGGCCTTAGAATATCACTCCTCCCAGCGTGATAGGGAGCAAAGGTCTAAAGAGAACCGGCACCAGAGAACTTCCGAACCGAACAGGGACCTGGCTCCGCTGTCTGAGCGTTGCTGTAACTACACTGGAAGCTGGTATGTTTTGCCTCAAGGCCTCGACAAGTAACAGAGCTACCGAGAGCGCTCTAGAATCCTCGCGGGTAACACGGGGAACAGTGGGTCAGGACCTCACCGGTTTCTCCCCGCCCGCTAGCGAGCGCGGCTGGCTAGCGATGCGCGTCCCCTTGGCAACCGGCGAACGCGAGAGGAGGGCCCTTGGGCGGGGCGGCTGGGCTGACGGGGCGGGGCTTGGGCACCGCCCACCCCAGACCCCTCGGGTCGCGCCGAGGACAAACAGCCCGCCTGTATCACACCGAGAGGGTCGGCGCCGCGCGCAGCCGGGGCTTCTGGGCGCCAATGGAGAACTTAGAACGTTCAGGCTCATCTGCGTTTTCGGATGGGCATGACACGACCGAAAAAGCGGTTCCTCGCGAAGCCCTCCGGAAGCCCTTTGTAGTCAGACTCCTCGACGTGCACAAGTGTGAGGAGTCTGAGGAGCCGGAGGAACCCGAGGAACCCGAGGAGTCGGAGGAACCGGGAGAGGCCAATGAGCAGAGCACGCGACACCTGTGCAACGACTTTTCTGAGTCCGAGGAGACATCTGAACCCCACAAACCCTATGAGCCCCACAAGCCTTATGGGCCCCACAGGCCCTATGAGCCCCACAAACCCTGTGAGCCCCAGGAGCCCCACGAAGCCTATGAGTCCCACGTACAGCGCAAGCCCAGTGGGCCCCTGCTGCCCCATAAGCCCCGGGCCCCCCCTGCTCCCCACGAGACCCACAAGCCCCACAAAGCCAAGTTGCTTCCCAGAGCCACCGTGGCGATCGCCCCTACTCCGGTGACCAGATTCCTGCCACGGATTCCGCAATCTTGCCTGAGTGGTAGGTGCTGGGGCCCTTCCAGAAGCCCTGAGCAACACTGCCCTATGTAGAACTGGGGGTCCTAATGTGGATGCTTGCACTCAAGAGCTCACCTTGTTTTTAAAGGGAGGTAATTTTTGTGTCATTTACCTACTGCTTTGCAGTCATCTGATGGGTAATTGAGACTCTGGTAATGAGAGAAACAGAATCTCTTCACTCTCTCTTCTCTTCACCTGATGACCTCCTAGCTATCCTTGGTTATTCACTGTAACTTCTCTTTAAAGCCCTTAATTCTTCACTACAGTTAGTCATCGCATTTTCTCAGGGTTGCCACTTTGAACGTGACTTCTATCATAGCACTTAAGATTTTGTATTACATCATCATCTTTCGCCCCAATCAAAGGATGGTATCCTTGAAGGGGGGATATTTCTGTCAGTGTTTGGCACATGGTGGCGCTCAATAAATGCTAGCTATTACATTGTTAAAGTTGTAGTAACAAAGTACTCCAGAGGAATTAAAAATGTACATTTACTAAATGTGTAAAGTCCTCACCAAATTCACAAACTGACAGAGCTGATGGTCTTGGGTATAAACATCCCTTGCTCAAACCCCACTGGTTCACTTATGAACCACCTGAAACAATTCTTTGTCCAAACTGGGGTTCCAGTCCCTCAGCTGACCACCTTCACTCTTATGTTCTCCTAGACTCCTCTTTATCACCTTCCCTTCTATGGCCTATCAGGGGCTCACATAGTCCCCCACTCCATTTACCCTTTGGCTATCTACCATACTTCTCCTGGCAAAACCCCAACCCTGGTTAGACCTGACCACCCACACTCTGCCTACACCTGAGCAGCTGATTCTTACTGTACAAAATCACACAATCATATGATTGCTTTTATTTCCATTTCATGACCACAGATCTTAGTCGGTCACTCGATACTTCTAGCAATCCCACTTTGTTCACCTAGTAAGTTAATTCTAGTCTCTGAGAAGGTGGCTAACTGTCCTCTTTACTCTCCTCCAAATGTTATACTTTTGACCTCCAAACAACTGACAACTTTGCCTTATACTTTATTGAACAAATAGAAGCAATCAGTCATGGGCTTTCTTATTTATTTATTTTTTTACCACTAATCAATGACTTGCCCAAATTTACACTTATGGGTTTGTTTCCATATTTCAGAGAAGAACTGTGCCTTTTTCTATAAAAAGCAAAATCTTCCACTTATGCTTTGGATTCCATTCTTGTCTCCTGAAGAACTTTGTTCTTGCCATAATCACTCCTCTCTCCTACAGAATTAATTTCTCCATTTCTAATGAATCAGTCCCATGAATGCTCACATATACTCTATAAACATACACTTTCATCTTAAAAAAATAAAACAAAACCTCCCTTGACCACATGTACCCCTCCAGGTGCCATTTCTATTTCTCTGCTCCTCTTTGGAGAAAAATTCCTTAAAAACAGTAGTTATTTTATAAGTCACCTCCATATCCTCTCCTCTCATTCCCTTGAGAACCCACTTAAATGTTCAACTCCTCTACTTGGCTGAAGTTGCTCTTGTTGAGATCATAATGACCTCTGCCTTGCCAAAATCAATGGTTAATTCTTCATCCTCATCTTATTCATTTGGCACATTCACCCTTTCTTTCTTGGAAGTCTTTCTTTATTTGTCTTCATTATCATCCTACCTCATCAATTGTTCCTGACTCAGTTTTCTTTGCTAGATCCTCATCTTTCCCCAGCGTCTAGGTTCCCTGGGTTGTCATCAGTTCCATGGCTTTAATTGTATGCTGGTAACTTCTCAGATTTCTCCCTTGAGCCCCAAAGTTTATAACCAATTGTCTATTTAATATCCCTACTTGAATATCTAGTAGGCATGCAGAATTGAATGTGTCTGTGAATGAACTAATACTTCCACACCCAAGCTTTCTTCCTTTATTGTTCCTCTTTTCAGCAAATGGTATCATCACTCATTCATCCATGTGCTAGGATAAAAAGCTTTGGAGTCATTCTTGACACCTCTTTCTCTCTTATACCCAGCCTTCAAACCATTAGCAAACCCCAATTTTGAGATATATCATAACTGACCATTTATTAATATCTAAAGCTTATCATCTTTGTAACCCACTGTCATCTCGTGCTTGGTGTACTATAGCAGCTTGCAGCTTACTCTTGCCTCCACTCTGGTCCCATCCTACCCCGCCTTCCCCAGTTTATTGTTCATATAGTAATCACAGGTCTTTAGAAGATAAATTATATGCAGCTCTCCTGCTTTCACCTCTCCAGAGCGGGTTCTCATCTCACTTAGTTTGTAATCTGAAGTCCTTAGCAGGCCCACAAGGCCCCACATAATCTGGACCCGGCTTACCTCCACAACCAAATGTCCCACCACTCTCCACACCGTCTCTGTTCTCAAGCCATGGGGACCTCCTTGCTCCCATCTCATTTCATTTGGCTTTTCCTCTGCCAAGAACCCTTCCCTCAAGTATTTGTTGCCTTATAAAGATATACCAGATCACTTTGTCAAAAAGAACAGGCCAAAGCCTGCTCATTTTTTTAAAAGTACTTATCTTATTGATTGTACAGCATTATGTGTCTATTTGTTTACTGTTTATATTAAGCTCATAGAGGGCAAAAGCTTTGTCTTTTCCACTGCTTCATCCTCAAAGGCTCAAATAGTGCCTGGAGGGGCATCTGGGTGGCTCAGTCAGTTAAGCGTCCAAAGTCCAACTTCTGGCTCAGGTCATGATCTCACAGTTTTTGAGTTCAGCCCCAAGGCAGGCTCTGTGTTGACAGCTCAGAACCTGGAGCCTGCTTGAGATTCTGTGTCTTTCTCTCTCTCTGCCTGTCTCTTGCTCATTCTCTCTCTCTCTCTCTCTCTCTCTCAAAAGTAAACAAACATTAAAAAAAAACAACCAATGATAGAGCAAGTCAGGACTTAGCAATTATTGTTGAATGAAAGATTTCTTCATTTAGCCTTTGTGTCAGCAAATCCAGTGGCTCTTTTTCTATGCTTAGGGTTGTTAAGCAATTAAATGAGTTAATACCCGTAAAACTTTTAAAGCATGTTGTGTTAAGTGGTAAGTGCTTAGTAGATGTTAGCCATTCTTAATAGTGATGTTAGTATTATTATTTTATTTGATCTCTTGGCAGTATTTGATATGATTAACCACTCTCTTCTTGAAACATGTACCTCTCTCTTGGCCTCTGTGACACCACAATCCCTCAGTCTTATCACTAACCTGACTGCTTGCTTGTGGGGCAAATTTGCTGAGCCCTCCCTGTTTTCCTGAACTCTTAAGAACTCCATCCTGACCCCTTTTCTTTCTTTCTTTTTTATTCACTTTACTCCCCTCCAGGTTGTCATATGTCCACTGATGGATTTAAATAACATCTCTATATGGCTGCCTCCTAAATTTATATATTCCAGCTCTACTCTTTTTCCTGAGTCCCACACTCATGTATTCAACTGTTTACTGGACATCTCCATTTGGATATATCATAGGCATCACAAATAAAATACACTTTGAGACAGAAGTCTTGATTTTTCTCCCAGTCTTGTTACTTCCTCATTTATGCAACTGAGTGCTTCCAGAAACTGGCAAAGAGATTGCAGGTGAAACAAGAGTAGAAGCTGTGAGACTACTTGGAAACTCTATGTAGAAAACCAGGTGAGAAATGGTCATAATCAGGATGAGGGTGTAGCAATGGAAATGAATGAATTCAGGAAAAAGAGAAAAGTAACAGAACTTGCATTGGATGCATTGGATTTGAAGGTGAAGGAAGAGGAGCCAGAGAAGTGGTCATTTTTTTTTTTTTTGGCTTGATCCAACTGGATGCTATTTTATAAAATAAGGATGCCACCCTTGCTGTATAATTCTGTCTGTGGCTTTCTTTTGCTCTTAGGAGAAACCAAACCTTTGCAGGGGTCTCTAGAGTTCCATGGGTCCCCTAACATCACCTGCTTCCACTCTCCCTCCTACTTACTCTGCCGAGTCATCTCAGCTTCTTTTCTGTTCTCTAAAAGGCCAATCCCATACTTGCTCCAGCTTCAGAATCTGTGCTTGGGGTCTCGTCTCCCTAGATACTTACTGTTTTCCAGGATTTTGCCTCATGGTTAATTCCTATTCAGGTCCCAGTCTACATTTTAATTTAATTTAATTTTGGTTTATTTTTTATTTTTCTTTTTAAATGTTTTTTTCTTCTTTTGAGTTTATGTTTAAATTTCAGTTTGTTACAGAGCACCTAGCTGGCTCAGTCAGAAGAACATGCAACTCTTGATCTCCAGAGAGAGAGAGAGAGAGAGAGAGAGAGAGTTCAAGCCCCACATTGGGTGTAGAGATTACTTAAAAATTTTCTTTGAAGTCTTAAAAAAAATTCCAGTTAGTTAACACAGTGAAATATTAGTTTAGGTGTAGAATTTAGTGATTCAATACTTACCTCACCTGGTGCTCATCACAAGTGCACCACAAGTGCCTCACAAGTGCACTCCTTAATCCCCATTTAACCCATCCTCCCACCCACCTCCCCTCTGGTCATCATCAGTTTTGTTCTCTATAGTTAGGAGTCTGTTTCTTGTTTTTTCCATGTTTTGTGTGTGTGCGTGTGTGTGTGTGTTTCTTAAATCCCACATGTGAGTGAAATCATATGGTATTTATCTTTCCTGCCAGTCCACATTTTAAAAAGTGGGAAAGCCTTGCTCTTAGAGGGCCTTCCCTGTGCATGATACCTAAAGTAGCCCCCCTCTGAACTAGTGTGATAATGAGATTCTCAAAAGTTCTCAGACTCTGCTTCAGAAAACAAATACTGCTTTAAAACTCCCTTTCTTCTCAACTTGTTTTCTAGATTTTCCTTGTTAAAAATTCTGTCTTCACATGAATTCCCTTAGTAAAGCTAAATAAGTGTCTAGCTTATCTGTATAATATTTACATAAAATCGTGTAAATATTAGGCAATATTTAGCCAACATGTCACCATGCATCTGTTCACTCAATAAGATTTTTTCATCCAACAAACATTTGGGGCACCTGCATGACTCAAGTCAGTTAAGCATCTGATTCTTAGTTTTGGCTCAGGTCATGATCTCACCATTTGTGTGTTTCAGCCCTATGTTGGGCCCTGCACTGACAGTGTAGAACCATGCTTGGGATTCTCTCTCTCTCTCTTTCTCTCTGTCCCTCCCTGCTCTCTCTTTCTCCCTTTCTCTAATAAATAAATACTTTAAAAACAAAAACAAACAAACATTTGCTAAGCATCTACTAAAGCACTTTTTGGGTCCTTTGGGGGTGTAAAGATGGTTAAGACATGGCAGTTTGGTTGGGCGCATACTTTATTTTATATTATTTATATATATTTTATTTTTTATAGTTTATTGTCAAGTTGGTTTCCATATAGCACCCAGTGCTCATCCCCACAAGTGCCCTCCTCCATGACCATTAACTCCCTTCGTCTTTCCCCTTCCCCCTCAGTCCTCAGTTTGTTTTCAGTGTTCAAGAGTCTCTCATGATTTGCCTCCCTCCTTCTCCCTGATTCTTCTCCCCCCCTTCCCTCCCTATGGTCCTCTGTTAAGTTTCTCCTGTTAGACCTATGAGTAAAAACATATAGTATCTGTCCTTCTCTGCCTAACTTATTTCACTTAGCATGACACCCTCAAGGTCCATCCACGTTGCTATGAATGGGCAGATTTCATTCTTTCTCATTGCCATGTCTTCAGGTCTAAAATGAGTCTCTTGTAGACAGCAAATAGATGGATTTTGTTTTTTTATTCAGTCTGCTACCCCTTGTCATTTGATTGGAGCATTCAGTCCATTTACATTTAGTGTTATTATTGAAAAATATGGGTTTAGAGTCATTGTGTTCTCTGTAGAGTTCATACTTGTAGTTGTGTCTCTGGTACCTTGTATTCCTTGCAACATTTCCCTCATAGAGTCTCTCTTAGGATTTCTTGTAGGACTGGTTTGGTGGTGATGAATTCTCTCAATTTTTGTTTATTTGGGAAAATCTTTATCTCTCCTTCTATTTTGAATGGCAGGCTTGCTGGATAAAGGATTCCTGGCTGCCTATTTTTCTGTTTATCACATTGAATATTTCCTGCCATTCCTTTCCGGCCTGCCAAGTTTCAGGAGATAGGTCTGTAACCACTCTGATAGGTTTCCCTTTGTATGTTAGGACTCTTTTATCTCTAGCTGCTTTCAGAATTCTCTCTTTATCTTTATATTTTGCCAGTTTCACTATGGTATGTCGCGCTGAAAGTTGACTCAATTTACGTCTGAGAGGAGTGCTCTGTGCCTTTTGGATTTCAATGTCTATTTCCTTCCCCAGATTGGTGAAATTCTCTGCTATGATTTGATCAAGCACCCCTTTAGGACCTTTTTCTCTTTCGTCTTCTTAAGGAATTCCTATGATACGGATATTGTTCCATTTGATTGTATCACTCAGGTCTTGAATTCTCCTTTTATGCTCCTAGATCAATCTCTCTTTCTTTTTCTTGGCTTCCCCTTTTTCTATAACTGTGTCTTCTAATTCACCTATTCTCCTCTCTGCCTCTTCAATTTGTGCAGTGGGCACCTCCATTTTATTATGCACCTCATTTATAGCATTTTTTAAACTCATCACAACTATTTAGAAGGTCCCTAGTGTTTGTATCAATAGATTCTCTGATTATCTCCATGCTTTTTTCAAGCCCAGCGATTAATTTTATGACAATTTTTCTAAATTCTTGCTCGATTATGTTGCTTCTCTCTGTTTTGAGCAGTTCTGTGGCTGTGACTTCTTCCTGGACTTTCTTCAGAGGAGAGTTCTTCCATTTTGTCATTTTGGCTAATGTTCTGTCTCTTGTCAGTTTTAAAAACTCATTATGCACTCTATACCTGTTAGTATTGCTATATTAAAGGAGGCTCATTGATTGTCCAGGGCCTGTCCATTCAGGAAGTATTCTTTTAATGGTGTCTCTCGGTTTCTCTTGTTGTGCCTTTGGTTATTTTATTTCCCTACTCAGTGATATTTGGGACTCTCCACCATGTGTGCTTTGGCTTGTTTCTTGAGGTAGCCCTGAAAAGGAAAACAGACAGATAAACACCCAGGGAACAAAAGCATGCAAACGCACAGACAAATCAAACAAGCAACCCAAAAAGGGGGGAAAAAGAAAAGAAAAGGGTGGGAGACAAAAATAACAAAAGGCAAAGGACAGTCTAAAAGCATAAAACCAGCAGAGGGGAGAGATAGAATGAGATAAGGGAAAAATATATCTGATTAGCAAGAATTGATCAAATCATGGCAGTCCATCAATGTTGGTCTTTCCCAGGTGGGGGGGGGGGGGCTTGGGGGAAGGGGAGAAAAGGAAAAAGAAAAAAGAAAAAGAAAGGGCAGCTCTCCAGCACGGATGGGTGTGGTTTGGTGTAGGTCAGTCTCGCCTCCACTACAGGTTCCACTGGCTGTTCCCCAAGGCCCTGCCTTGGTGGCCGCGGGGAAAAGAATGGCAGTGCCCCAATCCCTTCTCGAACCAAGTGTTGCAAGCTACTCTTTTGGGTCTGATCTCCCTATGCTGTGAGCGGGCCAAGTTGTATTTTCTAAGCCCTGCCTCGTTTCCAAATCCTAGTCCATGCACTTTAATGCTACCGCCTGAGATGAGATGTACTCCTGCAGGTGGCTGGCTTCCTAGCTGAGATTGAGTAGGGGGAAGTCTGGGAGCAGTTTTCTCCTGGCTCCACCTGGAATCCAGAGCGCTGTGCCCAAGGAAAGTGCACCAGCTAAAAGGGGATGGATTCCTCTCCCTGTGCCCAGCGGTTATAGATGGGATGCTAGGATCCCTCTACATCCCGGACTGAGGTTTTTCTCTTCTCTAGAGACAGCTCTATGAGCATTTTAAGCCTCTCTTTCTCTTCCCCTTGTCTCTTCTCGACTCTGCGCTGGGGGCGGGGGCGGGGGACTCCCTCCCCTCCAAGCCTGGAGGCCCAGCCCGTTTTTATTTCCCCAGTTCACACTCACTCTGGCACCTATGAGGCTGTCTTCTTTGTGGACTCTGTGTTTTCCTCCCACTCTTGCAGATCAGAGTATTGTGGCTTCAGTCCTTAGTTTGATAGATGCAGGTGGGCGAAACTTACAGAGCTCCCTACTTCCCCACCATCTTGCCCCTCTGTGCGCATATTTAAAATTTTTATATTCTAGAATGGAGTGCATCATCTTACTAATATAGCATCACCTAATCATGGGTGACACTATTAAAATTTATTGAGCACTTACTATATTGAATGTGTAGACATAGAGCTGTAGATGAGTAAGACATGGATCCTGTCCTTAAAGGACTGTCAGTATGGTCAGGGAGGCTGAACACATCGATAACATAGCACATCCATATAGCATACAAAGTAAAGTGATTGGAGTATCCTACAGCATACCTTATTTTTCTGAGTTTAATGGCATTATTACTTCTATTTTTAATGGAGAAGAAAAGCTCAGAAAAAATAGGAACAAAGTATTCATTTGACTTTGAGTCATTTTTTTTTAATTTAAAGCTTTTTTGAAAATTTTAAGACATTGACATAATTAAAAAACCAAAACAATAGAAAAGACTACAAGGAAATGTTTACTTCCTACCCTGTCCCCTCTCTCCCCCCTCTTAAAAAATGTTTATTTATTTTTGAAAGAGAGAGACAGAGAGAAGTGAGAGCAAGGGAGGGGCAGAGAGAAAGGGAGACACAGAATTTGAAGCTGACTCCAAGCTCTGAACTGTCAGTGCAAAGCCCAACGTGGGGCTCAAACCCACGGACTGTGAGATCATTCCCTGAGCTGAAGTTGGACAGTTAACTGAATGAGCCACCCAGGCGCCCCTCTCCCCCATTATAAGTAACCTCTTTTATTCATTTCTATGCATCTTTATATACATATAAGAAAATACTGAATAAGCTTATGTGTGTGTTCTACCTTTCTTACCAAAGGATAGCATAAGCCATACTGTTCTTCACTCTTTACTTGACAGTGTATCTTCCCATATAATTACATATAGAGTTTTTTTTTTAAAACAAAAGCAGATGACCCATATTTTATTACATAGTTGTGTCACTACTAGTTTAACACCTTGTTTGTTTCCAGGATGTTTCTATTACAAGCAATGCTTTAATAGATAAACCTGTACATGATGTCATTTAGTACACGTCATGCAGGTGGGTATATCTGTAGAATAGATTTCCAGAAGTGGGATTACTGAAGGGTAAATACATATGGAACTTTGGTTTAACAAAATCACCCTCCACGGGAGTTGATGCCCATGAGCAATGGAAGTGGGCATCTTTGTAGCCTCACCCCTATAGTTTGTGGTGGAGCTACTTGCTTTTTGAAAATCTAACTGATGAAAAACTAGTATGTCAATTAAGCTTTAATCTGCCTTTATCTTACTATCTGAATGATATTAAGCATCTTTTTTGATACATATTTTTTCATGTTCCTTGCCTATTTTCCTTTTGACTTGCTAGGTATTTTTCTTACTTCCAAGATTAGCCCTTTGTCTGGAATATGTATGACCTATTTTTTCTATTTGTTGGTGGTCTCTTTGTCTTTGACTATTTGTATTTTGTTTTATTTTGCCATGAAAAAAAGTTTTATAGTAACATTTAGCAGTCTTTCTGATATCAGTCTATTTCTTTTATGGCTTCTGTATGGAATCATATTAGAAAGTCCTTCCTCCACTTCTAGGTTATGAAGGAATTGCCCATTTGTCTTCTTTTATAATCTTTTTAAAAACATTTAAATCTTTGATACATTTGGAATTTATCCTGGTGTTTGGTGTGAGTTATAAAGTGTTTTTAAAATTTATTTTATTTATTTATTTTTATTTAGAGAGAGCTTAAGCCAGGGAGAGGGACAGAGGGAGAGAGAGAAAATCTTAAGCAGGCTCCACAAAGTCCAACGTGGGACTCGATCTCCCAACCACAAGCTCATGACTCTGAGATCATGATTGAGCCAGAATCAAGAGTCTGAGGCTTGAGTGACAGAGCCACCCAGGCACCCCTCATGTGGGCTATAAATCCAGCTTTCTTAGCAGCTACCTAGTTGCCAGTGCTATCTTCAACATAGATGAAACTGGGTAAAAATGAACATGAAAAATAAATTTAAAATTTGAGAAAATATGTCACCCAATTGCTAGTTTTGAGCTCTAGTTTGCACAGAAGTCCCTGGTTTTTGTTGTCATCATTGTTACGGCTTAACCAAATGGAAGGACTTGCCCTTTTTCCTGCCTCTGCCTTTCCCCCTTCAAGCAAAACCCTTTCCCACACCCTCCTATCTGTTGTCCAATGATGCTGAGCTAAGGCAGTGGGGTGCACAGTGCTAGGGAGCCATGCCTATGAGAGGAGCAGAAGAATGAACAGTAGTAATAGATCACATAGCTTATTACGTCGTGTCAAAGAACATCCCACTGTTTACATAGTCATATTCAAAAGAGAAGTGGACTGCTTCAAGACCAATCTCCAAAACAATAGTGTACACAAAACAAGCACAAATTTTACTTCAAAAAGCCTTGAAAAATAGAGTAGGTCTCTTACTGAAGTACCTGGAAGGGATACATAGAGCAAAACCTGCTGAAATGCTCTTGAGGCATTTCTCTTCCCAAGTCCCAATCATCATGACAGCTAATCTCCAGAAATACCTTTCCTATTTCTCCCAAACTCCACCTTGCCTCTCTCTTAGCCTCTCTTCCTGTGCCCCCTAGATCTATTCTGAGATGTGCTTCCTGGCTTTACTTTGTAGGTCGGTTGTATACCATTCGGTACAACCCAGGACTAGAGGCTGAACATCTCAAACATGGGCTCCTTAGGAGGCAGGGTAGAGGACAAAGTGGAGAACAGCTCTACTTTATTCGTCCTTGCCATGTTACAAATTCGTTGCTGCTGTCAGGGAAGAAAAGATTTAGTCATGCTTTCTCCCAGCAGATGGCAGCCTTCTCCATCAAATGGCTTCGATCATCTTATTTTTTGCTGGAGGTGGCAACATGTGTGATGTGGTTTGTGTGGTACAGAGTAAAATACAGAATAAAACACAGACATTGACGGGGCATAACACAGCCATAATGTTCTGATTATCTCTTAGAGGGAGATGCTATTCGTCATTTTCCTCAAACTCCTTTGAGGGCTTCCTCCTGGTAGCCAAACTCTGGCAGGGCTCAACCACAGATTCTGCTGTCCTCTCCCTTCCCTCCAGACACCCCGACCAACTGCCCTACTGTGTCTTTTGCTTGATCCCACCCCAGTGCCATTTCTTCTGTCTGAAATGCTTTCCCTCTCTCTCCTGGTTAGAGCCAGGATTTGGTTCCAGGTTGTCTGATTCCAGAGCCAGTAGCTTTACTCATTAAGCAATATTGTAGTAGAGCCCAAACTTGTCTGCTTTGAAAAATACCAGTGCTTGTGTTCCACTTCCAAAGATTGTGGATTTAATTGGTCTAGGGTGTGGCCTGGGCACTACAATTTTTTTTAATATGCATTTATTTTTGAGAGACGAAGTGAGCAGGGGAGGGGCAGAGAGAGCGGGGGAGACAAAATCTGCAGCAGGCTCTGTGCTGACAGCAAAGAGTCTGATGCAGGGCTCAAACCCATGAACCATGAGATCATGGCCTGATCTAAAGTCAGATGCTTAACCAACTGAGCTATTCAGGTGCCCCTGGGCCCTAAAATTTTTAAAAGATTCCAGGGTGATTCTAGTTTGGAAACGATTGTGACCCAGCCTTGTTTGGGACATTAGCTAACAATAGCCACCTGAGAGCTATTCTATCCCACCAGTTGGTAAGATAACACCAAAAGTATTTCCAAAATAAGAGTGCAATCTCTACCTGTGGGAGAAACTACTATGAAAGAGCAATAGGAAAAGTGTTATTCATTCATAGTATCAGTATTTGCACAGGTGTTTTTAGGATTTATTCAGTGTTATACTGACTTTCTGACCTGTGTGTGGCTGGAAACCAAGCTTGGTATACGTGAAAAGTCCACGGGACAGTGTTGCATCTGTCATAAGTGACAGCATGGCTGGGCACAAGGGGTGTTTTTGGAGGACTACTCTTGCCTTTTCCTTAGGCCTGAGTCAGTTTAGTTTTAAAAAGTAGAACAATAGGAGACTCCTGGGTGGCTTAGTAGGTTGAGCATCTGACTCTTGATTTCCTTTCAGGTCATGATCTCACGCATGGTTTGTGGGATTGAGCCCCGTGTGAGGCTCTACACTGAGTGTGGAGCCTGTTTGGGATTCGCTCTCCCTCTCTCTCTGCCCCTCCGACCCCCCTCAAGATAAGTAAACATTAAAAAAAATTTTTTTTTAAATTTTTAAACATTTATTTTTGAGAGACTGAGAGAGACAGAGCATGAGAAGGGAAGGGGCAGAGAGAGAGGGAGACACAAAATCTCAAGCAGGCTCCAGGCTCTGAGCTGTCAGTACAGAGCCCAACATGGGGCTCAAACCCACAAACTATGATATCATGACCTGAACTGAAGTCGGATGCCTAACCAACTGAGCCACCCAGACACTCCAAGATAAGTAAACATTAAAAAAAAGTAGAGTAATAGAAAATATCCCAATTCAAAAATTCCATTTACTTTTTTTTTTTTTCAAGTTTGTAGCCTATCTCCTACTCTGCTATAAACTCCTCCAGACGTAAACATGTCCTGCTCATTTTCATTCTCTCAGCACTGGCATCCTGTTACACATTGTAGGAGCCCAATCAGTTGCTGTGTTTCCTGCAGTGCTCCCACCTTGATACACAAAAGTAGTAACTAGTAATTCTGACTACCATTCATCTACTATTTGCAGAATACTTTACATATATGTCACTAGCCTTTATACAGACACACGTATAACCCTCCTATCTGAGAAGGGACACTGAGTCTCAGAGAAGGTAAATTTATCCAGGGTTGTAGATCTGAGTCACAGAACTGGGGGTTGAGTCATGTTTGTCTGATGCCAGAGAACACTCCCTTTTCTTTACCCAAAACACTTCAGAGGGTAGGAAATGGTATTTCAGAAGTCTCAGATATGATTAAAAATTCCAAGAAGAAATTGTCTGGAACAGTCTGTCCTTCTGTGGCCTATTATAATAGGCCTTTAATAGCTTGGCCTGTGTGATCGCTTACATTTCCCCACATTTATAAAAAAACCTAAACATGATCTTTAATTTGCTTAACCATTTCTTCAGTTTTGGACATTTCAGGTGTATCCAATTTTTCACTGATGCAGCAATGAACACTTTTGTGCATACATTTTTGCCTATGCTTGGAATCATTTCTTTAGGGTACATTTCTACAGGTAGAATTAGATTAAGGAATATAAATAAACATCGCTGACTTATGCTGCCAAATTATTTTTCATAAAGTATGCTAGTTTAGATTTCTACCAGCAGTACACAAAAATACTCATCTCATTTTACTCTTCTTTTTAAAAATAAATTTATTTATTTTGAGAGAGAGAAAAAAATGTAATCAGGGGAGGAGCAGAGAGAAAAGGGGAGAGAGAGAATTCCAAGCAGGCTCCATGCTGTCAGCACAGAGCAAGGAACCTGACCTGGGGCTTGAACTCAAAAGCTGCAATATCATGACGTGACCTGAAATCGAGTAATTCCATTATCCTTTGCAAAAATTTTTTGCTAATTTTATAGTTTAAAAAAAATCTCATCCTTTACTTACATTGTTTTGATTATAAGCTAACATAAACTTTTTTTATTTATGTCTTATAAATACATCTTTATATGTCTTTATGTCTTCATATATGTTTTATGTCTCCATATATGAATTCAGTTTCTATCCTTTGTCCATTCAACTTTTGACACATACCTTGGTGTTTTTCTTATTCATCTACACTTTCATAATCTTCAGGTATTAAGACTATTATCCCTTTGTCATATTGTTGCCAAATATTTTCATTTCCTCTTTAAGTTTTAATTTTGGCACACAGAAGTTTTAAGTTTTAAATATTTTAATCTATTTATCTTTTTCCTCTACATCTTTTGTTGCCTTTAACTCAGATGAAAATCCAGTGATTAAGTAGATATTCTCTTATTTTTGCTCTAATTCAATTTTTTAACAAATATTTATTTATTTTTGAGAGCAGGGGGAAGGGCAGAGAGAGGGAGAGAGAGAATCCCAAGCAGGCTCTGCACTGACAGTGCACAGAGCTCAGTCCCACAAACCTGAGATCATGACCTGAGACAAAATCAAGAGTCAGATGCTTGAACGACAGAGCCACCCAGGCGTCCTTCTAATTCAATTTTTAAAAAAATATTTAACTCCTTGATTTACTTGTGGCTTATTCTGGTACATGGTGTGACATATTTAATTTGGCCGTTCCTCTAGATATTTTTCACAGTCTATTTTTCTATTGATTTGTGATGCTGTCTTTATCATGTCTTTGATTCTTATTGAATCTAATGTTTGCTTTTACTTTTCTTTTTATAGATCTTGGTCCCTGTGGCATTGCAAGGAAATGGTAAGATTGTAGGTGTAGTACTATTTTCCCAGACTCTAACGCTGATGGTGCAGACTCAATCTGGGGCATCTGAAGGGAAAGCCTATCTTAGGGGTTCCTGCACTTTTTCTTGGTCATAAGGCACTTTTCTAATGACAATTCCAAAGTAAAAAGGAAAGAAGAGACATAAAATCATTAAGAAGTGCAATGGGGGAAGAAGATGGAGATGTAAGAAAACTCACCTTAGAAAACTCAGTGTTTTACTTGTTTGCTAAATACTAGGTGTATGTACATGGCAGGTCTGAACCTTTCAGGGACTTGGGATGCTGTGCTGACAATCTCATGTCACAGATTTTGTGAAGCTCCAGGTCAATGTATCCCAACCTACCCTCATTTCTATTTCAAGTACAATGGCTAATGAAATTTCTGCATGGAAAAAAGAAATTGTACCTACAGTGCACAAAATAAATGCCTCCTGAACAAGTGATGCTTCCTCTTTATTTGGCTGAGATGGAGCTAGAAGAGATAACAGAGTAGAATCATTAAAGAGAAAAACCAATGATTCATATCAGTGACTCATATGGATGAGAAGTAAATGATAATAATAATTTTATTTGTATCCATTTTTAAAATAATTATTGTTTAACATTTACATTTATTGTTATTATTTAGACTCTTGGATAAAATTTTTTTTTTTTTTTTAAATTTATTTTGAGAGAGACAGAGACAGCACAAGTGGGGGGAAGGGCAGAGAAAGAGAGGGTGAGAGAGAGAATCCCAAGCATGCTTTGTGCTGACAGCACAGAGCCCAACATGGGACTCAAACCCACGAAACAATGAGATCATGACCTGAGCTGAGACCAAAAATTGGACGTTTAAATGACTGAGCCATCCAGATGCCCCAACTCTTTTGGATTTCTTATTTGCTTTGTTTTCTAGTTTGTTTCTTTTCCCCTCTTGACTCTTCCAGGCAGTAAATACCACTACCTTATCTTTATGTAATTCTTTGCATTAAAACATAATTCTCTTTTCTCACAAGACTCCTGAGAAGTTTATAGGACAAATATAATCAACTAGATTTCACTGAGAGAAAATGAAACTCAGAGAAATTATGTCACCTTCCCAAGGTCATACGGTGGCTGAGTTAGAAGAGCTGGTAGAACCAACATTTACTGAGTACCACCAAGTGCCCACTTAACATACCACGTTACTTCAAATAAATGTACGCAGGGTAAGCAGACTCTAATGGGGCTAAGCACACAGTGAAATAGTTTATACCTGATAAGTTTTTATACTTAAAAAAGAACTGTGAAGAAGTATTTTTTTAAAAAACATATTTTTGTTCCTTTTGTTATACCACTTTTTGCTTTTCTTTCACTGAGTAATTTAGCTTGATCCTATGAGGAAATTGTGCTATCATTATTATTTAATCCTGTCCCCACTGACAAAAAAATTATTGTTAAACAAATATGATGTGCCTGATTGTTATGAAAGAAAATATTTTTTGACTATAAACAACATAGTTAAAAGTAGAAGAACATTTTGGCTGAGAGAATTGTTTGTAGTACCCAGTCACTTCAGACCTGTAATCATTTCTATAATTATTGCTATATTAAGGTATATTTATTGTTCTGCACCCAAGGTAAGGATTCAGAAACTTTCTGAGCTATTGGCAAACTATAGGAGGCTAATAATCAATGAAGACATGAGACAGCAATGTAATCCTCATTTAAAAAAATCTGCCTTCAGATAGATACCATATGTTTGTACTCATAGGTCTAACAGGAGAGCAGGAGAAACCTAATGGAGGACCAGAGGGAGGGGAAGAGGGAAAGAGAGTTGGGGAGAGAGAGGGACACAAAACTGAGAGACTACTGAATACTGAAAACGAACTGAGGGTTGAAAGGAAAGGGGGAGAGGGGAAAAGAGGTGGCGGTGATGGAGGAGGGCACTTGTGGGGAAGAGTACTGGGTGTTGTATGGAAACCAATTTGACAATAAACTATTAAAAAAAATCTGCCTTCAAATGTGAAAATCCTTCAACCACATTCTTTTGTTTCTGCACAGGACCATGACTAGACATTGTGAGGTAATGCAAGACATGAAAGAAGGGGGAAACCTGTGTTAAGATGAAGAGATAGGGTGGCGATGTAGTTGTGGTGACATAATACACAAGAAGTGAATGAAGAGGACAGGTGTTAGTCAGACCTCCACACAGAAGAAGCGAATGTTAATGAGATATTTTCAATTGAAGTAACAACCCAATTAAAGTGTCTATAGGAGGGGCGCCTGGGTGGCTCAGTCGGTTAAGCATCCAGCTTCGGCTCAGGTAATGATCTCAAAGTCCGTGGGTTCAAGCACCAGGTCAGGTTCTGTGCTGACAGCTCAGAGACTGGAGCCTGCTTCGGATTCTGTGTCTCCCTCTCTCTCTGACCCTCCCCTGCTCACACTGTCTCTCAAAAATAAATAAAAAACATTAAAAAAATAAGTATCTATAGGAATAAACTAGGAAACTGTCATTAGTCTATAAAATGATACATTAAAAAAACATTATTTAGCTAGTGAAGAAAAAGGTAGCAAGGGAAACCTTGGCTTGGAAGTGATGATGGAAGCCAGAGCTAACTTGTTTTAAAAGATTAATGTGTATAAGATGTTTCATCTGCAACTCTGGCTTTCTTTTTCCTACACCTAGCCACCCTCCCTGGAAAGTTGGCTCAGGCTCTCTCGGCAGGGCTCACGTGGTGCTTACATGATGAAGCCCTTCTTCTGTTGAATATGGATGTAGCTTTTTTTTTTTCTGACAATGGACAGTATCTTCATTGTTTCTAAGATATTAAAAGGCATGGCTTGAGGGTTGCATCTTATCCCAAACATTTTACCACCAAAGTACCTTTTAGTTATCTCTATCCATGACCATAATCTCATGTTTTGAAAGATTTTTTTGTTATTGCTCACAAAACAAACTACATTTGTTAATTTTTTTTAAATGAAGGACAGATGTAAGTTTTAGAGTCTCCTATCAGTATGAGGTAACATGGAGAGGGTATAATTCAGAAACAAACTTGGTATTTGAGGTAGCCCTTACAGTCTGTGGATAGTATAAGATGTCCTTTCGAAATATTCTAAAGGTTGTGGACTCCCATTATTATCTTCGTAGATCCCTTAAGTATTTGAGAACTTCAGGCTGGGAACTCTTGGATTAAGCAGCAGAGACCTGAGGGACAAAATGCAGATAGGTTGCTTGCAATAGCAAAGGGGGAAACTAGAAGCATCCAGAGTATTAGGCATTGGGGAGAAAAATGTGGATGTGGGTTACCATTTTTACTACCTTCAAGTCTGTATTTTATCTAGAAACCTCTTCAAGTTCAGTAAGATAAAAGCTTACTGATAGTTTACTGATTTTCCCTTATAAGGCATTTAAACTGAGTTTGTATTTTAAACAATCAAATCCTGATTCAGTTCAACTCAATTAGCATTTGCTGAGCATTGACTACATACAGGGTTTCATACTAGGTGTTGTGGGTGGGAAAGAAAAAGGAACTAACATTTATTGAATCCCTACTCCATGATTAGAAGTTGCTAGGTATGCAACCCTTTGAGATGGATATAGTTACTTTCCTTTATAGATGAGGCTGACCATGCTGGCCTCCTATTATTTTTCTGGGGCATGCTTCTACCCCAGGGCCTTTGCTCTTGCTAATTAACCATTGGAATGGGAAGATCTTCCCTTGAAAAATCTGTATAGCTAGTCATTGTTCAAATATAATCTGCTCAGTAGTGCCTTCTTTGACCACCCTATTTTAAATAGCAGCCCTCTCCCCTGTAACACTGTATGTTAATTGGAATTGAAACAGAAACTTGAAACTAAAAGGAAAAAAAAAGTCTATTAAAGAGTTCAGGTGAATTTTAGGAAAAATGCTTTTTTTTTTTGTACATAGAAGTACTTCCTTTGAGTAATTTTCCTGACTTCTTACCTTATTATCCCTTAATTAGACTCCTGAGAGGGATGGAAATAACTTCTGTTTGATGGAATTGAAAGAGAGAGAGAACTGGCCCCTCTGGATCTGATTTCTTTGGGATCTGTGATCTCTGTGATCTGTTCTTTGTCACATAACAAACTCAGCCCCTACAGGGGGTGGCTTGCAGCTTTGGAGGACAAGTTCAATTCAGGATTGTCAGGGACCCATACAACTATTATCAATATCATTTAATCAATAATAGTAAAAGTATTTTTATTCTATTTACCTGACTCCTGTGTCTGTTTTTAGTTAGTTCTTAATTGTGGGCAAAAAGTGTTATTTACTGGGCCCTTCAAACTCCAAGCAAGTGAATAAATAATTACAATATGAGCTACAGTAACATAGGTGGTGTATTAGTCTGCATAGGATAGGCAATGCTGCAATAACAAATAAAATACAAACCTCTCAATGACTTAATGCAATAAAAGTTTAGTTCTCCCTCATGTCACAGTGAGTATGAGATGTCGCAGTGAGTGTGAGATGGGTTGGCCTCTTCTGTCTTTTGCTTATACCATCTAGAATATGTGGCTTACAGAGTCACTGCAAGAGGGGAAAAGGGGAATGGAGCAGCATATTAGCTCTTAAGTGTGTTCCCCTGGAAGTGATACTGAACACCTCTGCTGAAGTTAGACGTAACTATTCACATGGCTCTAAACAACTGAAGGGAGGCTTGGGAATGTGGAGGAGCACCTGGATACTTGGTGAGCACAAACTCTGCTATGGGTAGATTCAGAATAATCAGTGAAGGTTCAAAGGAGCAGAGTAGGGAAGAAAAAGGGTTGAGTGATACTCAAAGTATATTTTGCCTATTTCGTAGTTTTCCCAAAGCCAAATATCCTCTCTGAAATTTATCTGTACAATCTCTTCAGAATCTAGTGCCATCAAGCCACTTACAAATTAATATGAGAATTGAGGGTTTTTCCCATTAAGTGTGTGGGGTCTTCTGGAGACAATGAGCTCTTGGTTTTATTGTATATTTATTGTCTTTGTTCCACTATGTACTATATTAGCCATGATTATAGGAGAGAGAATTTTGGGTCCACAATATTTTTGAATACTTTGAGATTTCAGTATTCTTCAGATCATATCAAATAGTGCTTTGGGTTTTTCCCCCCTAAGACAGGATTTGTTTTAGTAGGAGTTATCTAATATAACCATGTTTATTAAGCATTCTCTCTGAATTAATCAGCTGGTATTTGTTAGTTTGTTTTCTAGGAAGAGAATCCAAGACCTTTCTAGGCCTAAAAAGCAATGGGGAACTCCAGATAGGTAAGGCAACATTACATGGTCTCATTTGTGAGGAGTGTGTTCCTTACATTAAATAAGTAAGTGTTATTCTTACTTGCCCACTAACCTTGTATCCCAGGTTTATTCACCTCTGTGCTCAGCTAAATCCACTGAACCAGTATTGTTCCCTCAGTTAAGTCACCATATGGAGGGCTAACCCTAAGTCACTAGTTCTCAAATTTGTCTGCACATAGAATCACCTGGGGACTGATGCCTGGGCCCCATCCCCAGAAATCCTAACTTACTTTGTCTGGGGTGCAGCCTAGGCATTAGTGTTAAAAGCTCACCAGATGATGCTAAGAAGCATACAGATTTGAAAATCACTTTGAAAATCTTGTGTCTATCCTTTGGGTTCAACTTTGCTGCTCCTAACATGCTGTCTCTAAGCCTCTTCCTAGAGAACACCTGTTCTCTGAATTTATTTCCAGCCAATTGGACCCCCGTCCTGTCCTTGGCCACTGGACTCTCCCTTTTCTTCTTTGGCTCCTGAGTAAAGCCTTAATTTTTTCCCCTGTTTTCTCATCTCCTATTGCTTTAAAATACATTTTTAATGTTTTTATTTATTTTTGAAAGACAGAGAGAGAGAGAGAGAGAGAGAGAGAGAGACAGAGCAAGCAGGAGAGGGTCAGAGAGAGAGAGACACAGAATCTGAAGCAGGCTCCAGGCTCTGAGCTGTCAGCACAGAGCCTGATGCGGGGCTCAAATCCACTAACTGTGAGATCATGACCTGAGCCGAAGCTGGATGCTTAACCAACTGAGCCACTCAGGCGCCCCCTCCTATGCTTTTAAAAAATAATACACTTTATTTTTAAAGCAGTGTTTATAGAAAAATTGGCCAGAAGTACACAAAGAGTTCCTATATTACTACCCACTCCTCTTGTTTCCCGTATTAACATCTGGTGTTAGAGTGGCACATTTGTTATACCTGATGAAGAAATATTGACATACACTAAAGCCTATAGTTCACATAAGGGTTCATTTTGTGTGTTGTATAGTTCTATGGGCTTTGAAAATGTCATGTATTCACCATTATAGTATTATGTAAAGTAGTTCACTGCCCTAAAAATTATCTGTCTTCTACCTATTCATCTCTTTCCTTTTGTGCTCCCTGTCCAAAACCCTGACAACCATTGCTTTTTTTTTTTTTTACTGTATGTATAGTTTTGCCTTTTCCAGAATAGCATAGTTAAAGTGATATAGTACATAACCTTCCCAGATTGGCTTCTTTCACTTAATGTGCATTTAAGATTCCTCTGTGTCTTTTCATTGCTTGTTAGCTCATTTCTTTTTATCACTGACTAATTTGATTATCCATTCATCTATTGAAGTATGTGTTATTTCCTTCTAATTTTTGGCAATTATGAATAAAGACACTATAAACATTGACGTGCAGGTTTTATTGTAGATAAAAGTTTTTAACTCATTTGGGTAAATACCTAGGATCATATGGTAAGAATCTGTTTAGATTTATAGGAAATTGTCAAATATCTTCTAAAGTGTCTACCAATCCTACCATCAATGGATAATATTTCCTGTTGTTCCACATCCTCACTGGCATTTGGTATTTTGTACTTTAGCCATTTTAAAGGTGCCTTATATCTTTCTTGTTGTTTTAGTTTGTAATTCTCTAATGACCTGACACTGAACATATTTATATGCTTATTTACCATCTGCATATCTTCTTTGATGAAGTGTGTATTCAGTTCTTTTGCCCACCTTTTAATTGGGTTGTTTGTTTTCTTATTGTTGAAATGTAACAGTTCTTGTATATTTTCAATACTAATCCTTTATCAGATGCTATAGATTGAATGTTTATAGTCCCCCAAAATTCATATATTGAAACCTAATCCCCAATGCGATGGTATTAGGAGGTGAGGCCTTTGGGGCAATTAAATCATGAGGATGGTGCACCCATGAATGGGATTAAAGTCCTTATAAAAGAGACTTCAAAGAACTCCCTTGCCCCTTCAGCAATGTAGGAACACAGCAACAAGACGCCTGACTATAAACCAGAGAACATGTCCTCACCAGGCACCAAATTGCTGATACTTTGATCTTGGACTTCTGAACCCCCAGAATTGTGAGGAATAGACTTCTGTTGTTTATAAACCACCCCAATCTCTGGTATTGGTATAGTAACCTGAATGGATTAAGACAGCAGATATGTGCCTTGCAAATATTTTCTCCTAGTCTGTGGTTTGTCTTTTGTAGAGCAAATGTTTTTAATTTTAATGAAATCCAGCTTATCAAAATTTTCTCCTATGGATCATGCTTTGGTTGTATTTTTAAATGCATTGCTTGGGGCTCCTGGGTGGCTCAGTCGGTTGAGCGTCCGGCTTCAGCTCATGTCGTGATCTCCAGGTTCGTGGGTTTGAGCCCCATGTCAGGCTCTGTGCTGACAGCTAGCTCAGAGCCTGGAGCCTGCTTCAGATTCTATATCTCTCTCTCTCTCTCTCTAACCCCCCCCTGCCCCCCGTTCACACTGTCTCTCTCTGTCTCTCAATAATAAATAAAAAAATAAAATGCATTGCTAAATCTAAGATCACCTAGATTTTCTTATATTACCTTCTAGAATTTTTATAGTTTTGCATTTTACATTCATATCTATGATACATTTCAAGTTAGTTTTATGATAGGTGTAAGGTCTGTTTCTAGATTCCTTTTTTTTTTGCATGTGAATGTCCACTTTTCTAGCACCATTTGCTGAAAAGACCATCTTTTCTGTATTGGATAACCTTCAATCCTTTGTCAAAGATTAGCTGACTCTATTTGTGTGGATCTATTTCTGGGATGTCTATTTTCCCATTGGTCTATTTGTTTATTCTTTCACCAATATAACTGTCTGATTACTGTGACTTACAGTAAGCCTTGAAGTCAGGTAGTAGCAGTCCTCTGATTTTGTTCTTCTTTTTCAGTATTGTGCTGGCTATTCTGGATCTTCTGCCTCTCCATATAAATTTTAGAATCAGTTTGTGAATATCTACAAAGTAACTTGTTGGGATTTTTAATGGGATTGCACTGGATCTGTAGATCAAGTTGGAAAGAACTGACATCACAATACTGACTCTTTTCTATCCATGAACATGGACTCTCTCTCCATTTATTTAGTTCTTCTTTGATTTCTTTCACCAGAGTTTTGTAGTTTTCTTTGTATAGATCTTATACATATATTGTTGGATTTATACCTATATATTTCATTTTTTTCTGCTGCTAATGTAAGTAGTGTTATATTTTAAATTTCAAATTCTAATTGTTAATTTCTGGTATATAAAAATCAGTAGAATTTGTGTATCAATGTTGTATCCTGCAACTTTGCTATAATCTAGAATTTTAATATTTGAAAGGCTTGTTTTTAATATGCTTTAAATTCTCTTTTTCATGGATGAGTACATACTCATATACATCAATGAGAGATGTGTTAGTGAATATTGTTAGAACTGTCAGTAATCTTGGAACACTTCTCTCCAACCTGCTCCTTGTCCATTAAAAAATTAGGCAATTGAGCTCAGAAAAGTTAAGCCACCCAGCTTGCAGGTACCAAAATTGGGATTTGAATCTATGTTCATGTCCCACAAAGCCCATTTACTTACATTATATCACAATGGCTGTTTTAGAAAGGTGTGGTCCCTTTAATGGCATGGAGAATTAGAACCAGGTAGATATATTTGAGGCTATTATAGTGTAGGAGAGAAATAATGAAGGCTTTTCTTAAGAGAGTGGCTTTTAAGGTTACAAGAAAGGTTAGAGTCAAGCTAAAGACTGGACAGGACTTAGTGATGAGGGAAGAACCTGAGGGAGAGGAGGAGTCAAATATGATTTCTAGGGCTTTTTAAAAATGTTTTTTAAATTTATTTTTGATACAGAGAGACAGAGCATGAGAGGGGGAGGGGCAGAGAGAGAAGGAGACACAGAACCGGAAGCAGGCTCCAGGCTCTGAGCTAGCTGTCAGCACAAACCCTGACGCGGGGCTCTAACCCAGGAACGTGAGATCTGACTTGAGCCGAAGCCAGACGCTCAACCGACTGAGCCACCCAGGCGCCCCTGTTCTTATTTTTAATATTTTTAATTTTTATTTATTTTGAAAGAGAGAGTGTGTGTACAAGCTAAGGAGAAGCGGGGGTGGGGTACAGAGAATCTCAAGTGGGCTACGTCCACATTGTCAGCACACAGAGCCTGACATGGGGCTCAAGCTCAGGAACCCTGAGATCATGACCTGAGCTGAAACCAAGAGTTGGTCACTTATCCGACTAAGCCACCTAGGTGCCCCTCTAGTTTCTATTTTTAGATACAAGGTGAAAATGCTATTACACCTTCAAAAGGAAATACAAGAGGTGGCTAGATTTGGGAGGAAGTTACACTTGGTCATGTGGGATGCTTTTCAGGCATCCAGTAAGTGTTTGGAAATGTAGATTTAACACTCAGGAGAATACTTGAGAATTCTTGGAGATACTATTTTGGAAACAACAGTATTAAGTGATATATATTTTTGAAATACTGAGGAAGAGGGAATCCTGGGGCAGATGCCACTGTTTAAATTGTGAAAGAGATACTACCTAAGGAAACTGAGAAGGAGTAGGCAAGAGAATTAGAAGACAGATATTAGCTGAACCTATTGCAATAATTTCACAATATATATATAAATCAACCATCATGTTATATGCCTTAATCTTATGGAGTGATGTATGCCAATTATTTTTCAGTAAAACTGGGAGAGAGAGAGAGAGAGAGAGAGAGAGAGAGAGAGAATAAGAATGAATCAGGACAGAGGGCCTCAAAAGCCAAGGAAGATGTGGGGATGAGCACTGGGTATTATATGGAAACTAACTTGACAATAAGTTATCAAAGAAAAAAAAGCTGAGGAAGAAAATTATTAAAAGAAAAGTGGAATGTATGAGGACACATTTAAAGAATTTGTGGTTGCCCAGACTGACAAAGAAAGATTAAAGACCAATTCTTAAGTCTTTAAGTACATAAAGCAGTTTATAGAGATGAAAGCTAAACAAATATTTGTTATAATAGAAGAAATTATAAGAATTTCAGAACAATTACACTCTGGAAATAGACCAATGAAAGCTGTTTTGTGTTTTCTGACTCTGGAAATATGCAAGACTAGAGATTTAGCTGTTCAGAAAAGGATGACTGAACACAGGACTCTCAAGAACCCCTTCTAGGTTCCTTACTCTAGAATTCTAGGGGTGTGGTTGTGTCAGGCCTTTGTTCTAGTTCATAGATCCATCAAACAGGTATGATATGGATAAGAATTCTATGCTCTGGGCTCAAGTTCTCATCATGGACCATAGAAGATTAAATACTTATTTCCTTGGTATTATTATCTATGTAACAGCTAAACATAAGTGATTTTTAAATGTTGTCAGAGTAGAGTGAAGAATCGTCTGCATAATATGTTACTGTGACATTTGGTTCGTTTTTCCGCTTTCTGATGAACATGTGTCTAGGTTTTTCTCGACAGTACAGTCCCTGCTCTTTCTCTTTCCACTGATCCTTCTCTTCTAGCTTACTTTGAGCCAGATCTCCTGCCTTTTACATAATTCTTGATGCCTTTAGTTTATACTATGTGTTTTCTAGTTTTTAATGAACAAAAGTCTGAAGCAGATGATGATTTCCTAAGGGTTTAGTTCCTGGAAGGCATCATGAGGACCATATATTATGAACTTGATTTAATTGTTGTGTCTAAAATACTTTTGCTTTGAATTTGAAAGAGTGAATACAAAGCCAAGCTACACAGTTGAACATTGACAACACAGGTTTGAACCAATACCCAGATTTTTTGATAAATACTATAAACTTACTATAAAATATTTTCTCTTCCTTATGATTGTCCTTCTTTTAAAATTTTTTTAATGTTTATTTATTTTTGAGAGAGAAAGAGGGGGGAGGGGCAGAGAGAGAGGGAGACACAGAATTCAAAGCAGGCTCCAGGCTCTGAGCTGTCAGTCCAGAGCCTGATGTGGGACTCGAACTCCCCAGCCACAAAATCATGACTCAAATGGAAGTCAGACGCTTAACCGACTTAGCCACCCAGGTGCCCTGCCTTATGATTTTCTTAATAACATTTTCTTTTCTGTAGCTTACTTTAATTGTAACAATATAACATATAATACATGTAACATACAAATTATGTGTTCTTTGAATGTTTATGTTATCAACAAGGCTTCTGGTCAAACAGTGGCTATTAATAGTTAAGTTTTTCGGGAAGTCAAAAATTGTATGCAAATTTTTCAACTGCATGGGAGTTGTGCTCCTAACCCCTCATTGTTCAAGGGTCAACTGTATATATGTCAGCCTTTGCTTCTTAATCCCCGACTCCGTTAGCCTCTCTCACCAGAGCTTTGGTATTTACCCCTAAGATGCACTTCACTTTTTCTATTATCACTGATATCCTCCTGACCAACTTCTATTGTCATTTTTTTTCAGTTTCCATTCTTGATGTCTGTTACAACGCTTTATGATAACACTTAATTTAGCTTGTCTTGACATCTTTCTCTCCCATTCCATGGTACTCTTACCTCTCTCCACCAATCTTCTCTTTTGGAAGCATAGTTAATGTTTTCTCCAATGTCAGTCCCGCTGTGACCCTCATCACCTGAGACCCTGACTTCTGCTGTAGCCTCCTCTTCTCCCTGTGGTCATTCTCTCCTCTCTGCCCTGTTTCGTATCAACATCAGGTGAGTCCCCAGTTTTCACCATTCTTTCATTCATCAAACTATGATGGAGCACCTGTCATATATAGCTCTAAAATATCCTAGGGGGAAATCTCCAAATCATGCTCCCTCCCTTGGATGAACATACTGGCTGGAAAGGTAGGCACTCTTTGTTAAAACTGTGGAGGACCTTGTAAGCCACACTACAGAGCTGGGACTCCATTGTAAAGTCAATTGACACCTTTAGAGCCTTAAATGGGATGACTTGATCAAATTTGAGTTTAGAAAAGATCACTCTTGCAGTGGTGTGGACAAAGGAGTGGGAATGATGGGATCTGGACAAGGAAAGTAGCCATTCTTTCTCCTCCTTTTCATCCTCTGCACAGAAATTGTGCCTATTTTATGGAATAAAAGATCTAATGTCAGTAAGCCCTGAGCTCATTGCCTGGTCCACAATATTTCAGAAATGGAGGCTATTAATATTACCCTGATCCTATTTTATTTTCTGACCTCCTGGTACAGGGCTTCACCCACAGTGGGAGCTCAATGTAGATAGAGGGCATGTACATTTTATGTTGACCTGATTATAAATTACAGTGTTAATTATATGATGGTAGAAAAAGAACTCTTTCTAAATTTTAGGTCAGGGGGTAAGACAATCATATTTTATTCTTATTTTAACTACCATAAATAGTTGATCTGTTTCTGATGCCTGGAAACTGTTACCATCTGTAATTAAGATAGTTCTGGAAGTAAAGTAAAATCAGTATAGAAGCCATCAAGAGATATTTCTAAGATATCCATTAGTAGTGGGTTCCTTACCATTCGATTCTTCTGCTTTTTAATAGAAAACTGTTTTGGGGGAATCAAGATCCGATTTGCCCTGTTTCCCAGATCGCTTTGAAGACTCACCTGACCAAAAGACTTGAAGACCTTGCCCATCCCAAGCAAGTCTCCCGCCATTATGTACCTAACAGGTTAGTGTTTGTGTGGTATCAGGCTACATTAGCAGGAATCCATAGGGAAAATGAACACAGAATCTAGCTCTTTTATCTGAAAGTCATAAATTGTCCAAACTATAGTACAAATTATTAAGGATTAAGGATTCTATATATTTCCTAATCTGATGCTACAGGAAAACTTTTCCAGAGCAAGACTAATATTTAGCCATTGCAAACTTGTAGTATATTGTATAATGTTTTAGCTTACTAGGATTTTGAGGTTTTAATAAAGTGGTAGTGTTACATCAGGGTGTATTCCATATATAACATTGTTGTGCATAAATATTTATGCATGAAACTTTTAATGTATTTTGTATACCACCACGGGCTTGGTTACCATGAATTAATTACTACATGTGGAGGTAATAATATTCTTAAGGCTTTTGATAGCCATTGCCAGTTTGCTTTTAATGCATATTTGTTGAATGACTAGGCTTTCTGCTGGTTGGCTCTTTGAGGAAAAACTGTGGAGCAGGGGAGGGAATGGACACAAGTAGTGAGGGAGATTAATGTAAAAAGAAAATGTTGAAGATAACATTATTTTTCTGAAGTTTGGTTTCCAAGATAGTTGATGTGGCCATTTTTCTCTTTCTGATATACAACTTTAGTCAAAAGTCAGTAAACTTATTCTGGAAGGGGGCACATAGTAAAGTTGACCATAACACCTCTGTTGCAACTACTCAACTCCACTACTGTAGTAGGAAGCAGCCACAGATGTTATGTAAACTCAACATGTCTGTCTTCCAATAAAACTTTAGAATTTTTGCATCTATGTTTATGAGGAGTACTCGTCTGTATTTTTGTTGTGGCCTCTTTGTGGTAATGTTGTTTCTTGAAATGTCTTTACTCATTTTTCGTAATGCTGTCTTCATAGAATCAATTGGAAAACACATAAAATTGGCATTTCTTGTTTATGTATTTCATAGAATCCACAGTGAAATCATCTGGGTCTGGAGTTTTTTGGTAGGAAGGCTTTTAACTATAAATTCATTTTGTGTAATAGATACAGGGCTGTTATGAGTTTGTCAATCAACACTTGTTAAGTGGACCATGAGGCCACAGTTCAACAACAGACCATAACAGAAATTGAAATAGAGAAGTTTATTACTCACAGATTCTAGAAGAAGTACCTAGTGCGCCTTGAGGAGTCACATGGGCAGGTTAGGACAGAGTGCAGAGAGAGGCAGGACCTGGGGGCACATGTCTTATTAGAACCTGCAGGTGGAGTGCTTTGAGTTTCCCAGGCAAAGTCCAGATTGCTCAATTCAAACTAAAAGAGCAGGGTTTTGGTAAGCTCCTTGGGAGTCATATCTAAAGGATGCATAAAGGGAAGGCATTGGGCATCAGGTGACAAGGACTGTTGTTGAAGTCCTATCAGGAATGTACATTTACTTATGCCTCCATGGACTTTTATTTAGGGCATGTGCTTGTGAGAGGGACCAGTATCATTTTAAGGTCCCTGGAGGCTGCTTGGCCAGACAAAATGGGTGCTGAGGCAGCAATACCATGGAAGAGCTCAGCTAAACTCCTGACAAGTGCCATTCAGATTATATCTTTCTGAATAAGCACTGGTAATGTGTATCTTTCAAAGAATGTATCCATTCCACCTACGTTTTAAAATATGTTGGCATAAAGTTGTTCATTTATTCTTTTATTTTCCTTTTACTATCTGTCCAATCTCTAGTGATTGTCTATGAGAGATTAAGAAAGTATTCGGTTTTAAAAGTAGAAAATTTCCAGGGCGCCTGGGTGGCTCAGTTGGTTAAGCGTCTGGGTTCGGCTCAGGTCATGATCCCACAGTTTGTGGGTTCGAGCCCCATGTCCGGCTCTGCACTGACAGCTCAGAGCTTGGAACCCGAAACCTGCTTCAGATTCTGTGTCTTCCTCTCTCTCTATCCCTCCCCCATTATGCTCTCTCTGTCTCTCAAAAATGAATAAATGTTAAAAAAAAATAAAATAGGGGTACCTGGGTGGCTCATTCGGTTAAGTGTCCGACTTTGGCTCAGGTCACGATCTCATGGTTTGTGGGTTTGAGCCCCGCATCAGGCTCTGTGCTGACAACTAGGAACCTGGAGCCTGCTTCAGATTCTGTGCCTCCTTCTCTCTCTGCCCTTCTCCCTCTCATGCTCTGTCTTTCTCTTTCTCTAAAATAAATAATAAACATTAAAAAAAGAATTATTAAGATGCAATTTATTTATTACCAAAAATTAATCTGTTTTGTAATAGAATATTAGAAGCTAGCTGAAACTTGATGGCTGAAACTCTTTCTGATTTCTCCCTGTGTGGGAAATGGCTCAGCAGTAAGGGGTAAACTATCATACTTGCTCCTAGGCCTGGAGCTGGAGGTAATTTACTATGGTAATTTAAATTCATATTCATTTCACTCTGTTCTTTTCTGTTCTATAACTTTCAGGGATCAGTATTACTATAGCTGTGGTAGAGAGTCTGTAATCTGGGAGATCCCTCCTCCTGCACTGTTTAGCCAACCCTCCAAAAGGATCCAGCAGCTGGCACTGCCCAACAGATTCAAGACAGAATATCTAATAAATAGGTAAAGAACCTTGACAATTTCCATAAATTCTAATCTAATTTGGTTAAGTCTCACAATATTTTACTTATTTTAGTGTACGTAGTTTTATGAACTAGAAGTCCACTTATGTTCAAAGAATCAGGGTAAAAAGATCAAATATTTGCAGCAATTGTAGGTAATCAGAAGGTCATCATCAATAATTACATTTGACTCAAACTGTGAAACTGAAATTGAAACTGAATTTACCATTGTTAGCCAATTAAAAGTAAATATGTAAATGAAAAATTACAAGTTTTTGCACTTTATAGAACTTGATATTTCTCTTATGCCTCTGTGACTTTTCAAATGTTGTTCCTTTTGCGTTGAATGCTCAATTTCTGCTTGTCAGCAGAAATTATTTTAATGTTTTTAAAAATATTTTTTTACATTTATTTATTTTTGAGAGACAGTGAGACAGCGCACGAGTGGTGGAGGGGCAGAGACAGAAGGAGACACAGAATCCAAAACAGGCTCCAGGCTCTGAGCAAACATTCAGCACAGAGCCTGACATGGGGCTCGAACCCACGAGACACACCAGGCTCTCCAATAAATGGATTACATGAGCTTGATCTTTGGGACATATATTTTAGTGATTAACTAGAGGGGCTCAACAGGAGACTTGAGCAGTCAGAAGAAAGAATCAGCAAACTTAGGTTAATTGAGATTATCTGAGGAACAGAAAGAAAAAAGAAAGAAATAAAATTAACAAAGGCTCATGACCAAGTTGAATTTATCCAGAAATGCAAGAATATGTTGGATTTAACATACTACAATCAATATAACGTCAAATCAACTGAATTAGAAAACCAAAACCACATGATAATTTCAATAGACTCAGAAAAATCATTTGACAAAATTCAACACACTTACACAATAAAAATCCTTAATAAACTAGTACAAAAGGGGACTACCTCATCTGGTATAAAAAAACCAACTAGGATTATGGGAAAAAGAAGTTTCTAAAGATAGAAACAATATATATAATTGATCAAAGGTTGATTATAGCAATGAAAAAAATGCAGTTATTTTCCTTGTAATGATTATATTTCATGTTCCTCTTGCATATAGGCCCTATAGTCATTACTTAACAAGAAGTTCTGTTCAAATCTCTGATCCTTCACCCCGTTTATTACAACTCTCAGTAGCCAAAGCCACAAACCCGAACTATGTTCCTCCAAGAAAGGTAAGTGGGTCCATGTGAAAGAAACAGTTCCTGATTGATTTTGTAACATTTAACATGTTCATAACTGTAACATGCTGTTCTCTTATTTCTGGGTGTCTCTTTCTGTTTTCCCTGTTAATTTCTCTCTCTCATCAAATGAACTTTTCTGACTACCTCCTCTATGCCTAATTTATCAGCCAGGATTTGATCAGAGAAGCAGAACAACTATGCAGAATTTAAGCAATTGTGAAAGCTGATAGAGGAGTCCATGGAAGGCTGCTTAGGCAGTTGGGACTTGGGTCTTGTTATACACCTGGAAGCAATGAGAGATAGTAGGAGTAGGCCAGCGGTTACGTGGAAGGTATCTACTTCAGGGCAACCCACTACAAGTTCTTTAGGCAGGCAGGATCTGACCTCCTCAGGTAGAGGAGGAAGGGATGATTGTATTGATAAGAAAGGCTTAGCAGTATTTAGGGGTTTAAAGCCCCCATCTTCACTGGAATCTGCTTATGTATCCCCATTCCAATTTTCAAGGTCCTGTTCCTTCTCCATATTCACAACTTGAACATAGGAGACCATACAAATTTGGTAATTCAATTTGCACTGTAATTGACCCAACTCACAAAATTAGGTTTTGGTTTTCAGAATTTTTAGCCTTGTGGCAATGGAATATAAGGATTTCTTTTATTTTTTTTAATGTTTTTTTAAAATTTTAATGTTTTTAATTTATTTTTGAGAGATAGAGAGAGACAGCGTGAGCAGGGTTGGGTCAGAGAGAGAGGGAGATACAGAATCTGAAGCAGGCTCCAGGCTCTGAGCTAGCGGTCAGCACAGAGCCTGACGCGGGGCTCGAACCCACGAACCGTGAGATCATGACCTGAGCCAAAGCCGGATGCCTAACCGACTGAGCCATCCAGGCACCCCTATAAGGATTTCTTTTAGGGAAGTCTCAGAAACTTTCTGGTCTCTTACCCAGATCTTAAGGTGGGAGTTTAAAGGCCTGAGTCAGTCATTTCTTCTTTTAAAATTTATTTTAATTTTCTTTCACATTTACTAATTTTTGAGAGACAGAACATGAGCTGGGGAGGGGCAGAGAGAGAGGGAGACAGAGAATCTGAAGCAGGCTCCAGGCTCTGAGCTGTCAGCACAGAGCCTGACATGGCATTGAACCTACAAGCCGTGAGATCATGACCTGATATTAAGCCACACGCTTAACTGGCTGAGCCACCCAGGCATCCCTGAGCCAGTCATTTTTTAACTTACTTTTCCCAGTGCACTCAGAAACAACCAACTAATCACACTATACTTCTTTATTTCATTTCACTAAAATATTTTCTGGCAGCAGCTCCTGGTCACCCAAAGTCTTGCTTTCTGTTTTGCTGCTACAGGCTATGGACTACCAGGAATTTTTTTTTTTTTTAATTCTGGCAACAGGATCATTAATAACTTTAAATCCAATCAGCTGCAAAAACAAATTACAAACAATCTGGAGCCAATACAGAAAACCAATTCTTAAAGTTGGGATTTGGTTATCTGTTGCTTCATACCGAAGCACCCAAATTTAGTGGTGTAAGACAACAAGCATTTTATTACACTCAGGGATTTTATGAATTAGAAATTTCTCAGCTCAAATCTCTCTAATGACTTGGGTGTCTAAAATGATAAGGAGCCGAAAGTTCCTTTATACTTGTCCTAATCAGCTTGGGTTGCTATAACAAAGTGCTGTAGACTAGATGGCTTAGAAGACATTTATTTCCTCAGTTCTGGAGACAGAGAAATCCAAGATCCAGTGTAGCAGATTCTCTTCTTGATGAAGGTCCTCTTGTCGGTTTTCAAACAGTCACCATCTTGCTGTATGCTCACATGATTTCTTTGTGTGTGCAAAGAGAAAGGGTTCTTATCTCTCTTCTTATAGGGACACCAATCCCATTATGGGGATTCTAACCTCATGACTTCATCTAAACATAATTACCGCCCAAAGGCCCCACCTCCCAATATTAACACACTGGGGACTAGGACTTCAAGATATGAATTTGAGGGGGACATAACCAGTCTGTCTATGACAACATCTGTGTGTTGTACCTAGGCTGAGATGATTTAAATGCTGGACTCAGTTGGGAATATCCATAGGAGTAACTTCTTGTGACCACTCCATATAGCTTAGAACTTCTCTCAGCATAGAAGCTGTATTCTGATAAGGAGTGTTCTAAAATGGAATGTTTCAAGGGAGAACACACCAAACGAACCAGGTGGAAGCTGCATGATCTTTTTTGATTTGGCCTTGGTAGTCACATAATGTCACGATAGTCATACTCTGTTGATTGATGGAGTTACAAGTCTGGCCAGATTCAAAGGGGCAGGGACACAAACCCCACCTGAGAGAAGAATAATTTCAAAGAATTGATAGACACTTAAAAGAACCTGCAAATCCAGGGATGTGAGATTTTTGGTATCCTTGACCATAGTTTTTGTATACAGCAAAGTCTGTTCAGAAGTATGCTCTTGATTTCAATAAGTAGTAGTCAATTTTTAAAACTTTAAGTTAAAAATCTATTTCTTTTAGGGCACCTGAATGGCTCAGTTGGTTGAGCATCTGACTCCTGCTCAGGTCATAATCTCATGGTTTGTGAACTTGAGCCCTGCATCAGGCACAGAGTCTGGAGCCTGCTTCAGATTCTGTGTCTCCCTCTCTCTCTACCCCTCTCTTGCTCATACTCTATCTCTCTGTCTCTCTAAAAAATAAATAAATATTTAAAAAATCTACTTCTTTCATAGGCTTTTAAATTTAGTCTGTAAGTTTTATTACTCTGTTTATAATTCTAGTATTTTAATAATAACTTTTAAGAGTCCTCAATAATGTTTGACTTAGTTTCTTTTTTTTTAATGTTTTATTTATTTTTGATACAGAGAGAGACAGAGCACGAGAGGGGGAGGGGCAGAGTGAGGAGACACAGAACTGGAAGCAGGCTCCAGGCTCTGAGCTAACTGTCAGCACAGAGCCTGACGCGGGGCTCGAACCCACGAATGTGAGATCTGACCTGAGCCGAAGTCGGAGGCTTAACTGACTGAGCCACCCAGGCACCCCTGATTTAGTTTCTAAACTTAATCAAATACCTCCAAATAATTTAAATTATATTTATTAGTGTATTAAATCTGATTTCTTTTGTAAGCTTTTTACTTCAACCATCTATATTAACAAACAAAATTTCAAATATTAAATAGCTATTTAAAAAT
The DNA here is from genome assembly GCF_006229205.1 of Suricata suricatta. Taxonomy (NCBI): domain Eukaryota; kingdom Metazoa; phylum Chordata; class Mammalia; order Carnivora; family Herpestidae; genus Suricata; species Suricata suricatta. The sequence continues at coordinate 150,849,303 of NC_043700.1, read as the reverse complement.
CTACGTTAAACTTATAATCATGGTAAACTTTAAGCTTTCAATGTTGTAAGAATGACATAAAATTAAGATTTCAACCTAATGTTATAATTCCAAGTCAGATACTCAAATATATGCTTCAGGTTGCAGTTGTAAGGTGATCACTCTAATAGGCTACAATCTCTTGAACATGCACATGTTTGTTTTGTTTTGTTTTGTTTTTTTGTAAGCTCTACATCCAGTGTGGGGCTTGAACTCATGACCCCAAGATCAAGAGTCACATGCTCCACCAACTGAACCTGACAGGCACTCCCATGTACATGCTTTTTAATTTTAATAATATACATTTACTTTTTTGGTTCTATAATAATTTCTAATTTACTGAAAAGTTGCAAGAATTAACATTTTATTCCATTTGCTTAATCATTCTCTCTCCTCCATGTGGGATATGTATGTGTGTGTGTGTGTGTGTGTGTGTGTGAAATTAATTTTTTCCCTGAATCATTTTTGAGAGTTACAGATATCATATACCCATTTTCTTAAATACTTCAGTATTTCCCAAGAACAAGGACATCATCTTATGTAACCTCACTACTGTTATCAAAGTGAGGAAGTTTAGTTGATAGATACTGTGTCCACTCCATAGTCCTTGTCCAATTTCATCATTTCTAGTACATACTTATTCTTAGTACCAAGTATTAATTCTATGATTTTGTTTCTCTTTGTTTTTTTGCGGTTAATGCTGAATCTTACCAGAGCTTAAAAATACACATGCCTACTGGGATGGTTGAGTGGCTCAGTTGGTTAAGCACCCAACTTCGGCTCACATTCATGATCTCATGGTTCCTGGTTAGAACCCCATATCAGGCTCCATGCCAACAGTGCAGGGCCTGCTTGGCATTCTCTCCCTCTCTCTCTCTCTCTGCCCCTCCCCTGTTTGCATGCATGGGCACACACCCACTCTCTCTCTCAAGATAAGTAAACCTAAAAAAACTGCACATGCCCACAAAGGAAGCCAAGTTACCATCACAAGTACCTGAGGTTACTTGCCACCAGAGACTTTGGATGGATGAATGGTAAAAAGTCTTTTTTACCTTCTATGAATGTGTTACTGAGACTCTTTCTTATGGTAACTTTGTCAGAGACTACAAACTTAAGAAGAGTTGGTTTTCTAGCTCATTTAGTGCATATCCTTCATTCTCTATTTGTAGATATCTGCAGTTCCTACTTAGACTAATCAAACTATTTAGATTTTTAAAATCTTTGACTCTTGAGAGATTTTGGCTTTGAAATCTCTTATTTTATATTTAGCAGGTACATTTGAGTATTAAACACATGTACTCTGGATACCTCACGTGACTTTGTCTGACTTGCTGTTCTAATTTATGAAGTCATTCTATCAAGTTGTCTCTTCCCCATCATTCTTAAACTTGTTATTTTCTCAGAACAAAAATTGGAAAAGTAAAGTAAATGGATCGAGGGTATGAACATTTAAAAAATCTTTTTTAATATAAAAAAGAAAAATTTTAATGTTTTATTTATTTTTGAGAGAGAGAGAGAGAGAGACAGCGTGAGCAGGAGAAGGCCAGAGAAAGAGGGAGACACAGAATCCGAAGACAAGCTCCAGGCTCTGAGCTAGCTGTCAGCACAGAGCCCGACAGCTCTAACCTTGAGATCATGACCTGAGCTGAAGTCTGACGCTTAACCAACTGAGCCACCCAGAGGCCCCGAGGGGTATAAACATTTTTGAGGTGATTCATATAGTATCCCAAAATGTATTCCAACAAAAGTGATTTAAATATTAACTTGCATTATTTGGGCTTACTTTTGCAGTGCACTCTTGCTAATATTAGATATTATTTATTTTACAAAATATTAATTTTAATTACAATACTATCTCATTAATAAACACTTTCATTTTTCTGGTTATTAACAAATTCAGTAGTTCTCAACATTTATTTGCCTGTGTATTTTTCTTTTGTAAATTTGTCTATTCATGGCTCTATTTATTTTTCTACTGGTCTGCACATTTTTTTTTCGTGAACATAAAATTTTTATTTATTTTTTGCTTCAAACTAGTGCTTCTTATAAAAATAACATTTAGGAATTTCCACTCGCAGGACAGGTTATAGGTAATATCCAAAGACGACAATCAAAAAATATGGAAGATTTAGTATGCGTTTGGTATTAAAGAGCTTCTAAATCTGCACATGGTTAGCATTAGCAAGATTAAGATTAGACAGCTGATTTCCGGCTAATGATTATTAAAGAAGAATACTGAGGAAAATTTCAACAATTTCAATCAGTAAAAGAATATAATTTTTATTTCACAAAGGACTGTGTCATGTGTACCAACAGCCTCACTTATAAATTCAAGTATATCCACTTCAAGTATTGTATTATGATGCTGTTTTTTCCCTCTTTCCTTCTGGCAAAGAGCCAACAAGATACAACCTGCTTCCAGTTGGCAATCCAAACAAAGGTGGCATCATGGCTCACCACCTAGTTGCCAATGTCTGTGAAAGGCAAATTGCAAACTCCCGAGTGTGGTTAAACCTCACCAAAAGGGATAAAGTTGCTTCCTCTGCCCACCTTATTCCATGAAGAAAAAAAAAGTATACTTTGATTTCTGAATTCAAGTTTTAATATTTAATACTGAGATTCAACAACTATCAGCATTTGCAACACCGACTTTTCTAATACACTAGCATCCACTTAGGAGTTATGAGACTAACTTGAAAAATTTAACAATGTTATACAAATATGTTATTACCAGTAGATAATAGGAATAATCACATGATTCCTGATCATGCTATATTCAAGGTATAAACACAAGGCTGATTTTGCTGTGATTAAAGAATAAAAAAATGGGGCGCCTGGGTGGCTCAGTCAGTTAAGCATCGGACTTCAGCTCAGGTCATGATCTCACGGTTTGTGAGTTCGAGCCCCATGTCGGGCTCTGTGCTGACAACACAGAGCCTGTAGCCTGCTTCAGATTCTGTCTCCCTTTCTCTGGCCCTCCCCCACTTGTGCTTGTCTCTCTCTCTCTCTCAAAAATAAAACATTAAAAAAATTTTTTAAAATGAAGAACATTTTCATTACGTGTCCTTGTTCCCAAGAATCTCTAGATATATCAGATAATACAGATTACAAATGTTAACATACCTTTCAGTTAAAGGCCAAAAAAATGGGATTTAAGTAGTGAGATCATTTCCATTGGATTTTATATTAGTATCAATTAATGAGCTAATTAATTAACCTTAACTCTTTTTCCTTTGACTTAATCTCGCCCAATTGAATGGGTCTCTTTTGGTTGATCAATGCGATACAGAAACTCTGCAGGCAAGAAGTATCCGAGATATTCCACTGTGTCTGGGGTAGTGTCATAATGGTAGTGTCCACCTTCTCCGTGATGACTGAAACAATGGGTGTGCTCCAATCGCAAATCAAAGCCTGGGTCTCTGGAGACAAAAACTGACAGACAAACCAAAGGAGCTTTCATCTCATAAAAGTTCAACCATTTATTCACGTCCTCATCAGAGTTCAATGGGCAGGAAGAAAATTCTGCGGGCATTATATGAGTCTTCACTTTTCCTTTCTGAATTACGAAAGTACCTCCCATCCCTACAGGCTTAGCTCCATAATGTTTTTCAAGAGTCTGTCTCATACAAGTCACAAAGTTAAGTTCTCCAGTTCTTCTTTTAGCTTTCACCTCAATGACCTTTCCAGGTTGGCCCTCACTGGCAAAAAGATTAGCCAGTAAGGCACACCCAAAGTCGTGGTATTTCTCACTGTATCTCTCGAGCAGGCACCCTCCATCTGCAGGATTAACACAGGTGAAGTAACTTCCATTCACCGGGGATTTGTGTTCACTTTCTGTTTGAATAACTGGCATAAACTCAGAATTGAATCCAAGAGTCTGAAATGGGCCTGCTCCTGCTCCAAGAATAAAAGCTCCAGGAAGCTTAATTTCTTTTGCAATCTTATTTATGTCATAGACTTTTTTTTTTATTTACAAGAGGCAATAAGTAAGGCACACTTCCTACTTCTGCAATTCTAGTTTTCCCACAGATGCCTTTTACAGGAAAGGCAAATGGCTCCTCAGTCAAATCAGGGCAGTCGACCACGGACACCTGGACGTCAGCAAAGTTATCCCCGAGTCCCTTCTGCAGAACTCCAGCAAGCTCCTCAAGACTTGGCATGTGAAAAGAATACTTGGCACAAGCAATTTCTTTCTTCTTGAGGTGCAAGGATGTACTCGCAGAGCTCTGGGAGGCTGATGGTCACAAGAGTTCCCCGTAAACGATGCACGAACAGCTGTTGCTCTATTTGGTTAGCAGAGCCTACCCCTGAACCCCGAAGATTGCCATCTCTGCACATTTTTTATTGATTCATAACATTTCCTTACATATTATAGGATATTCATTATATATATATATACATACAAACACACACACACATATATATATAAATAAAGATATAGGTATAGACATTGCAATTATTTTTCCCAGTTTATATTTTGAAATTTTGGAGTTATAATTTACATAAAATACATAGATCTTAAGTGTTTAGTTTAATAAGATCTTAACAAATGTATATATCCATTCAATAACCACCTCAATCAAGATACAAACCATTATCCCAAAAAGTTTCTTCCTGACTGTTTCTAGTCAATTCCACTCTACTCCCTGCCCTAGAGTGAGCCATTTCCAAGTTTCTATCACCATCGGTTAGTAGTATTTCTTATTTTTGTAGGTTTGTATAAGATTTATATGATTTCTTCCTCTTAAATATTTGAAAGAATTTATCATCTAAGCAATCTGGGCTAGCATCTGTATTCTCTGTCAGTTTATACATGATTTATATTATTTCTTTGTCTTAAGTATTTGATAGAATTTACCATTGAAGCAATCTGGGCTTAGTGTCTGTACAATTCCATGAAGTACTAATTAATCATTTACAATAAATAAAACTTTGTCTTCTATCAGGTTCTGGGAAAATCAAAGAAATAAATGGCAATCACTGCTTTCAGTTAAGGCTTACAATTAAAAAAGAAATAAAACAATCACTCATTAATTCAATTCATTAAACAAATATTTCTTAATTAATTATATTCTATAAGACAGAGTGCAAGGTGGGAGGGGCAGAGAGAGAGAGACACACAGAATATGAAGCAGACTCCAGGCTCTGAGCTGTCAGCACAGAGCCCAACGTGGGGCTCAAACACACGAACTGCAAGATCATGACCTGAGCCTAAGTCAGACACTTAACCAACTGAGCCACCCAGGTGCCCCGTCCCTTCTCTGGATTTGCTGAGAAGTCTGATTCGGAGGCCAGATATACTTTGTACCATGTTTATTATTTGCTACTTACAGACACTATTTTATTTTTCTCCCCTAGATTGAAACCAAGATTGCAGCTTCTGCCCTGAGTGCTGTTGCTACTCCAAGACTTACAGACCTTGCCAATCCAAGGGTCAAGATAGAGGGTCTGTGCTTTGAAAGAGAAAGATGTGAAATGCCCATCCGTCCTGTAAGCCACCATTGCCTTGGCATCCTTCACTACACTTTTTGGTTGTTCCTAGGGTGTTATTTTGTCACTACAAGACATAGGCCAAAGTCATTGGGAAAGATTATCTTGAAAGAGTGGTCTGTGGCATGAAGGAAGATCTAGCTTCAGGATATGTAGAGAGACTAGGGAAAGAAGGTGGAGAGCATGGGCTTTGGAATCAGTAAGAACTGGGTTCAGATTCTAGCCTCAACACTAGCTCTTTGATGTTGATGATGTGACAGTGTTCCTGAGCCTTATTTATTCATTCAAGTATTTGAATGCCTACTGAGTGCCAGTCATTGTTCCCAGTGAACAAGATGGAGGGAGACAAAAAATAAACAGATAAGATAATGGGAGGTAGTGATAAGCGCAATGAAGACAATAAAATAAGAAATGATTGACTTTGGGTGAGTGGGGAATAAGCTACTTTGCATATGGTAGTCAGGGAAACCCTCTCTAAGGAAGCGATATTTGATCTGAAACCTGAGTGAGTCAGCTAAGTGAAGGTCTGAGAGGGGAATATTCCAGTAAAGGGAAGAATACATGACAAAGTCTTAAATTTGAGATGACCTTGAAGTTGGGTGGAACCAGGTAAGCAAAGAAATTATAAAGTTAACAGTTTTGGGATGCCTGGGTGGCTCAGTTGGTTAAGCCTACAACTTCGGCTCAGGTCATGATCTCACAGTTCATGGGTTCAAGCCCCACAATGGGGGCTTTGTGCTGACAGCTCAGAACCTGGAGCCTGCTTCAGACTCTGCATTTCCCTCTCTCTTTGTCCCTTCCCTGTTTGCGCTCTCTCTCTCTCTCTCTCTCTCTCTCTCTCAAAAAATGAATAAACATTTAGAAAAAAATTTAGTAAACATTTTGGAACAGAGCCTGGCACATTCAGTGGCTCCCCTCCCTCTTCCTCCTTGACACTCACCCTCCATTTATTGTAGTGGCAACTTGGTGTCCAATCCCAGTTGAGTTTTCAATAAATATTTAATGATTATGTTACCAAGGAGGTTGGATAAATTTTATGCACTTTCTAAGAACCTGAGGATTTGATATAGAATTCTATTAGGAAAGAAATCTAGTCTAGAAATCAAAACCTCTCAGACAAGCGTCTTGAGTTTGCTAACATGACTTGCCTTGTGATCCTTGGGAAAGTCACTTTGCTTTCAGGTTTTTTTGGTATATAAAATGGGAGTTACAGGTATTTTTCTTCAGTTGCTAAGAATGTTTGGGAATTTATTTAAAAAATCTTTTTAAAAAGTGATGCCAGTATAGATAATCATACTTTTAGAACCCAGGATAAGTCTATACCAGTGCAAGTCCTTTCAGGGCAACTGAGTGGTGTTTGTTGTGCATCCTAATTCTTTTGAATGAGCACTTAAGAGAGAGAGGAGCTATCCATCATCCTTCTAATTTTACCAATAAAGCAACATAACAGAAAGGCAGCCTCAGATGCAATTTTCAAAGTAAGACCAGAAAGAGTTGACCCATCTGCCGATCAACACATATTCAGCACTAGTTATGTACTTATTCTCACTTTTGGCAAATATGTACTTCTTTCAAGAAGCTTATATTCCAGTGGAGACACACAGACAATAAATATACCAAAAAAGAGATGAGAGAGCTAAGTCAGATGTTAATAAGTGCCATAAAGAAGATTAAATATGTACTATAGAATTATTAGAAAAGTTCATATATCTTGGAAGGTGAGGGAAGATGTCCTTGAGAATGTGATGTCTGAATCTAGAGACTTCAGAGATGAAGAAGCAGCTGTGACAAGATGAGGAAAGAGGCTTTCAAGCAGATGAACTGTCAGGTGCAAAAATCCCAACGTGGAAAGAGCTGGGCCAGAGGGGCCTCATGTGACAAGGGTCACTGTGATCAAAGTGGGGGGAGGAAGGAGATGAGGTCAGAGAAATAGGGATAGCGGTCAGATCACATAGGGCCTTCAAGGCCACATAAGGAGTCTAAATGTTATTCACAGCAAAACGGGAAACCACAGGAAAGTTTTAAACCCTGAGAGTGACATAATCTGACTTGGGATTCAGAAAGTAGGAACCCATGGGGTTGTTATGATGACTGAGTGGGAACAATATTGGTGCCCTACTTAGAACTCTGTCTGGCCTGTGAAATGCACTCATTAAAATGCTCATTCTCTCCCTCAGTAATTGGTAGAGAAGGCTAGATCATAAAGAGCAAGAATGAAAGCAGGGAAGCCAGGGAGGAGTCTGCTGCTGGAATCCAGGAGAGAACCTATGTTTGATGGTGACTCAGTTAGGGAGATAGCTGTAAAGAGAGGGAGATGTGAAAATTGAAATCTATTTTTGCATCTTTTTGCTTTCTACTATAGATACCCCATGCTGCCTTGCTAACCAAACCTAGCCCTCGAATAATAGCTCTAGCTGAGGCCAAGACTCTTCATCAAGATTATCTACCTGTCCGTGATGCCCATTGGCCAGTATCTTATGCTGCTACCCATTACAAAATATCTCCCAGAATTCAAGAACTAGCTAATCCAAATACAAGGTATGTCAGTTTAAAGCTAAGATGGGAGAGGGAGAAATTGACCTAATAAAACCAGTGAAAAGAATTGTAGAAATATGAGAAATTTCCAAGAACATCTCTCTTGTTACATTAATTGTGACAAATCTGTGGTTTTACCATAAATCTAAGGCAGCAGTTAGAGGGTTAATGGACTAGTATTGAAATTTAGATCTAGGAAACATCTCTGTGAGTGTGGATATGGGATTATTTATCTAACATATTGTTAAGTGAAACAAGTTACAAAACAGAGCAAAAATGTTACAGTTTGGGTAAGAAAATACACATGTGCCATTTATTTGCTTGCATGTGCCTATAACCTCTCAGAAGAGTAGCAAGAAGCTAGTAACAATCGTTACTCACGGCGGGGACCAAGGGAACTGGGATAGGAGGAAGATTTATTTTTTACTAAATAGACTTCTGTATTTTTCCATGTTTTGCATCATAGACCTATTCGAAATAAATAAGAAAATATATTTAATAAAGAAGAAATTGCCTCTAATTCTTGTTTACTTCCTAGAAGATTTCTTAATTTGCCTGAACCTCAGTTCATTTTGTTTCCTTCATGAGATTATACCTGACCTCCCCCTTTTTAAGCATCGTCAGGAAAACCTAGGAGAAACTGAAAAAGTCATAGTATTCTTCAGCTTAGGGAGAAAGGAATATGTATGTTCTTATATGATAAAATATTTTTAAATTTTTATGAAGTGTTTTGCCTTAAAAAAATAAATCCCAATAGCAATGAAATGAAACTTACTCTCTGTTCATTGACAAAGAAAAGGGAAGAGTAATATCAAGTCCTCAGGGTCTACCCTAGTGGCAAAGTTATTATTTGGTGGTAAGGTGCTAAGGGTGGAAACTTCAACTATTTGATTTCTTCAAGTTCACCAGCAAACTGTTGGACTTGTTTTAACATTGGCAATTACTGAAAACTTTCCAGAATTAACTTTCTGTGGAAAGAGCAAAGGCTTTGGAATCTGACAGATACATGAATCCGGAATTGACCACGGGTCACTTTTATAGGTTCCCTGAGCTTTCTTGTCCTTATCTGTTTTGTGGGGTGCTTATGAAAATCAAAATGGGATAATATCATAGAGCCTAACACATAATGGATGCTTGAGAAATGTTAGTTCCATTTTCTGTTCATACTTTTTCAGTCACATTCTTTTCCCCCCATTACAGGTCTCCTATGCATGTTATATATTATGATCCAAATGTCTTTAAAGTCAAGCCAGCTGCTCTGAAAGCACTGTGTTCTCCAAGGATCCAAGAGTTGGCAGAACCTATTGTGCGTTAATCACAGAAAGTCACGTCAGTCAGACTCTAGTTATGTATCTAGAATTAGGTGACTTAGTTCCCTAGTCTCATATTGTCAGTTTGTATTTCCCCATCCCCTCAAAAACCACATGAGACTTCCAGAGAACACCACTGTGACCATTGATAGCAATTCCTGCTGTTACCTGTAATCATGTCCTTAGCAGGTTTGGGGACTTGAGCATGCAATAAAAGAGAAATTGAGAGCTTGCTTTATCCTTTATCTCCTCACAAGCATCTTGGCGGTCTCATTGCTCTGACTTACCTGAAGAAACACTCTTCCTTCTATTTGCTGGGTTTGTTTTCCCTTTCCTGGAAAGATCTGTGTTTCCCAGCAGCTGATCTCTGCTCAGCCCCTTCTCTATTAAGTCCTGAGAATTGAAATAATTCTTTGTGTTTCTCTTCCAGTCTCCCTTCCTTACCCAAGAAATAACACTGAAATGGTGAAGCATTTTGGGACCACCTGAAATGCTTTTTCTAATCTACAGATTAAATTTAGGGAACAGGTTACCTTAAATAATCACACCTCTACCAATCTCTGTTCCTTCACTCATGCTGTGTCATTCCATCATAAATGAAGGAAAAAGCAAGGTATTTAGTCAGCATTATAATTCTCTGTCAAATTGCATGTTCCCAGAGTTTAAACAATTTTTAAATCCATAGATTAGTATTTTACAAATGAAATTAAGTTTTAAGACATATCTAGATTTACATGAAAATGAACTTACCGGAAAACCAGTTTTATAGATTGGTGAGTTCTATGTGCAATATTTTGTATTAAGGAGATAACTAGTGTTGTGCAGAGGCACTACCATATAGTAGTTTTGAACTTGGGTTTTGGAATCAGGCAGATCTGGGTTAGTCTCACCCATGGATCATTTATCAGGTATGTAAGTTTGAACAAATTCCCTAACTCTCTATGCCTGTTTCTCTGTGTAAAATGGGTTCCTGCTGCATTATTATAAAGATTAAATTTAAAAATTATGTAATAAAGTATTAACTGGAAAAAATTTGTTTAAAAACTTAGCTCCTTTTGCCTTCTAAAGGGGGGAATGGGATAGTTTATATCACTGGGAAAATAAGTATCTTTATGGCTTGATTCATACAGTGAATGAATGCTTGTTGAGTGTCTTTGCTTTGCAAGGCATTGGAGATAATCATACTAACCCAAACAGATGTGGATTCTGCTCTCATGGACTATTTAACCAATTGAGAGAGATGCATGTCTTTCAAAGATTCACAAATAAATGTAAAATTACAGCAGTGGCAAGTGCAATGATGAAGAGGTGAGAATGCTATGAAATAATAGAGGACTTTGTCTACCTTGGGAAGACAAAAGAGGGCTTCTGGGCTGGAATCTAAAAATTGAGCAGGGATAACTAACCAAATAGGGAATAGAAAGTCAGTCCAGGTAGTGGAGCATGTGTTTAGTGGACATTTGTGGATTTGGAGGCCATCCTGCATTCATTTCTCTCCTTCTAGTAAGAACTTCCAATTTTCTTTTGGGGAATTACTTTGTCTTCATTGTTAAGCTGTACTGGGATTTGTATTCAAGGTGTCCTAGCTAAGGGATGAACATGTGACCTAAACTGGCCAGGCCCACTGAACTGCCCTCTGGGGCTTTGAGTCTTATGTAGAATGGTGCAAGGGATCAAGGGTACAGTTGGAGCTGATAGCTCCCAGTAGTAGCACCCTGAGGAGACTTCATTTTGCTCCAACCACCTGTGTCCCTGGAGCCACCCTGGCCCTTCACCTATTCTTTTTACTCAGGAGCTACTCATAGCCTTCTAGTAAATCCCCTGTGGCAGTGGATAGATGTGTTGGGAACTGAAAGAAAGAAAATTTGGCTCAAACAGAGAGGGGGAAGAAAGCAGTTGTATGACGCAAGAAGAGGCAGAAGGATGGGAGCCAGACCATGCAGGGACCCAGAGGCCATGTTGAAGACTTTAGTCTTTAGCCTAAAATTAGTGGGAGCTGTTGAGGTAATTTATACATAGGGATAATATAATCAGGATTGCCTTTTGAAAAGCTGTCTTTGGCAAATAAATTGGGGAGGAGACAGTAAAGGTAAGTAGACCAGCTTAGGAGGCCATTTTTTAAGATCAGATTGAAGATGAAAATAGTTTGGTGATACCATAGAGGAGATGGAAAAGAGTGGCAAACTTGAGAGATATTTGAGAATTTGGTGATGGATTGTATATGGTGAAGGAAAATGGGAAGAATCTACAGTAATTCCTAGATTTCTTGCTTATGAAACAAGATAGAAGTAAAGGTCTGAATATACAGATCGACAATAGTCGATCCAAATATGACAATAGAACTTTGACTCCAATCTTTGTAGCAACCAGGTCAGGAATCCAAATCACAACCTTTGTAGTGAACAGCCCAGAATTATCAGGATCTGGTCAATGGTCCTTACTGGTGCCTATTTTTGCCCCCATTTCCAATGGAAGACCAACCAGAGAAAGACAAATATATTCCCTAAGCCAGTCACACAGGATGATGCTTTGTTTCTAGTTAGGTCATCTTCAACTTCCGCATGCCAGCAGCCCTGAGTCAGAGCTTACTCAAATCCTCCTCCACACCCTACCCCCCAACTCCATCCCCTCTCCCCCACCCCCAAGGCTTTAACACTCCTCTGCCTTTGAGTCTCTGCCAAATGCAAGGAATGATGGCTGACTCCCAATAGCAAGCTCTAAATAAATGGCCTGGGTGTGTCCTCATATGGGTAATCTTTATTTTGATAATTTATACCTTCACTGCAAAAGGGCCAGAAAAAGAGAGTAGAGAAGACTGTGTTTAGTTCTGGACACTTAGATTAGAAGATGCTTTTGAGATGCTTCAAAGGAGGTGCCAGGTGTAGGGTTGTATTATGACCTGCATGGATCCTAGGCATTTTTGCCTTTCTGGGTTCTTCTTAAAATAATAAGAAAAATTACATTTTATGACTGAGTTCATATAAAGATGGACATATTATCATTACATATTGAAAACAATCTTTACTAAGTTTATTTTTTCCTTCTCTTTTAAATCTACAACATTTTTGTGAGCTTCTAAAAATACTGTGAGCAGTAGGCCTTGAGCCTACTGTGCCGAGTAGGACAGTCAGCCTTGTTCTGGTAGGCAGTCTTTAAATGGGTCTGTGTTGCAGTGAGTAGACCTGCCTGCTGAAGATTAGTATGTGCAAGTCATCGCTGTTAGGTGTGATTGAAGCCCCAGGGTTGGAAGGTGTGAACCTTGACTTGATATTTGCTGATATTGAGGAATTGCTATTAATTATATTTAGTATGGTTTTGGTGTGGGGGTTATGCTTTCAAAAGCAGTTCTTTTAGAGAGGCATGCTGAAACATTTGTATGTGAAGGGATATCTAGAATTTGCTTTGAAATAATCCCAACAAGACAGTGAATAAGAGTGTGAGTTAATTGTTGAAACTAAGCAATTGGAAGAGAGAGTTCATTATAGTATTCTCACTTCTATTAGATGTGCTTGAAGCTTTACATAATAAAGTGCAAAATAGAAGGGAAGCAAGAATGGACAGTTATAGGTCTTGGCAGAGCCTTTTGGAGCCTGGACAATGCAAACCTTCCCCAACACTGTACTTTCAGTCAAGTTTGCTTTGCTCCCAAGTATTTGGTATAAGGGATGTTTAAGGGGAGAAATCAGGGCAACATGTCCATACTCCATGTCCAGGGACAGTGAGGAGCAATGGCATGTACAAAATGGTGAATTAATTTATAATTTGGTGGAAGGAGGACTGTGCAGTTACAACCCACTAGGAATTAAGGCATGTAAGATAAACTAGTGCTCTCACCCCAAATCCAGGGGCATTGGAGGGACTCAGGACTTTCACCATGCTTATGGCACAGGAGGGTTTTCAAGATAATTCTATTTGAATCTTCAAAGGTCAGCATGCCTCCGTTTGACCTCTAGGTTGCAAATACTTGACACAGAAGGTGTGAAAAATAAATGGGAAGAAGATATTAATGACTTGTTAACCTGGATTTGGTTGAAGGAAGTAAAATGGTGACATAAATATAAATGGCTTTCTGTAGTAGGGAGAGAGGGGGTCAAGGAGGCTGGTCCTGGAATGAGGCGTCACCAAATATTAGCTATGCAACCTTGTACAAATTACCTTTGAAATGACAAGAGGCTAACACTGTTTAATGTTGGGATTGGAAAGTTTCCAATAAATTACACCCCTCCTTTTCTTCCCTGAGTTCAGAAACAATTGAGAAACCCAGGCAGATGGAGTTCAAAATAACTCATTTACAAAGAACGAGTTATTTGGGAAATGTGATTTTGCTAAACCAAATGGATTTGCTAATGTACCCTTCCTCCTGAGTTGAATTGAGCCCTAGGCAGGACTACTCCACAGGGCACACCTATACCCAGAGCAGATAGAATGCACTCCACCTATGGACCTGAGATCTCAAAAAGGAAGAAATGCACTCCTCCTAAATGCATAGGAGAGGAGTCACTGCTCCCATGCGTAGAAAGAAATAAGGGTGGGTGAGGGCAAAAGGCAGGAATTTCTTTCCTGGAGAATTCTTCCTCTCCACATAGAGCAGAAGCACTGGGAAATATTCATCTGTAACACCTACCTTCTTGGGTTCTTATGAAATACATATCCAGTACATAGTAAGTACGTTTTGTTTTCTTAATCATTATTAGTGGGTATTAAGAAACTTCTCATGTCTTTCTCATTAATGGATTTTACTTCCTCTGGTGATGTCAGTTACAGTCCCAGTGAAACACAACCCTATCCAGAAGTGGAATCCTTGTTCCCCACCTCTTGAGTCTGAGCTGACCCGTAACTTGCTTAGACTGAGAGAATGGCAGAAGTGACATTGTATGACTTCCAAACCCAGCCCTCAAGAAGCCTTGTGAATGCTGCATGGGAAGAAGCCCAGCCTCCTGGAGAGACCAGATGGGGAAGTCCAACCTTCTCAGACCTCATCTCCAGGCCCCTTCTCCAGCTCACCCTCTGCAGAGTGTGCCCACTCAAGTGGCAGCAAGACCAGCTGAAGAAGTTCCCAGCTAATCTACAGAATTGTCAGGGTAAAAATGGTTATTTTGGGGTAAGTTTTGTGTTGGTTTGCTATTCAGCAATAGTTAACTGAAATAAGTAATAAGCTGGTGGAGCAGCAGATATTTGCCAGTGAGGGTTGAGGAGGGGCATTGGGTTCTGACACTAGCTGACTGATTTCCGTAGGTTCATGAGCATGTCCTTGGTTTTGTTCTGCTAATGAGGAGGCAGACATTTCCCCCTCAATTAGGTGTTTTAAGCCCCTTTATCAACTTGTGTGATAACCCACAACCCACAGCAGACCTGAGCTTAAGTGACCCTTAAATCAGTTGGCCAGTAAGAACCTACATGAACTGAGGCAGAGGAATGTACTGGTGTGCAGACAAAGCCAAATCTTTCATCTTACCTAACTCCTCCGTCCCCCTTCTAGAAGGTTTAGCTTCCTAAAGATCTATGTGAGGAGGTCCTGGCCCATGACCTCCCTTGGCAGCAGAGACATACCACATGTGGTAAAGAGGGGAAGCCTGAAGACACACATTCTTTCATAATTTGTGTTGGTTTTTCTTTTCCATCTGGGAAGGGCTGCCAGATGGGAACTTCCCCACCCAAAGCAGCATGCATCTGCCTGCCTGCTGCTGTTGCCAAGGTGTGGTCTGCTATAACTTCCAGGACGTTGAGCATCCTGGGCTGGATTGCAAGACAGGACAGGCATAAGACTAGGGACAGAGGATGGTGGCTGTGTGACGTGGGGGAGTAGAAAGAAGCAGTTTGTTTTCAGTGCAAAGTGGAGAACAAAGTCACCCCAGGATACCAGGGACACAATGGTGGCAGTCAGGCAGCCACTCTGTAAAAAGGGCCAGAATGGCTGTGGCTCAGCAGATGGACATCAAAGGAAAGTAGTAACAGACCCCAGGTAGCAGACCTCTTTTTGTGTAACAATTTTAAGCAAGTGGGGGTAGCTCAGGGTTTAGATACTTCGAAGACACCACATTTTTGGCTTCAGCAAGCTTAAAGCATAGCCTAGCTCAGGAAGCCATTTTGAGTTCTGGCTTCTCTGGGATCATTACCACATGGCTGACAATTGGTGGAGAAAGAATAAGTGACTGTATTGTATGATTTCAAATATTTGGGGAAGAAGTACAGACTTGTGGCTGAGAGTGTCCTTTCTGAAAGAAGAATGGCAGGATTTAAATCCTGGAACTACCATTTACTGGTTGTCTGTCTTTGGATAAATTAGCTAACCTCTTTAGGCCTCAATTTCCTGTCTTGTAAAATGGAGGTAAGAATGGTACTATCAAACATTTCCTCTCAAAGTACTACCAAAGAGCTTGTGAAGCTTGTGAACTCAAAGGTGAGTTTATAGCTTACTAAGATAAGGGAGATCTCTACCTTCATAGGATGTTAGCTGCATCTAGGGCAGTGCTGAGGTATTTATGAGTTTGGAGCTCAATTAAGACTGGGCAAGGGATTGATAGACATAGGAGGCAAGAATTTCTGAAGGAGCCTTTGAGAATTGATGAGACCAGTGGTATACGTTCAGGTCAATAAGAAAAGTTATTTGCAACCACATCGTTTTGGGCTTGGACATTGTTGGTGTCCAAGCACATCACAGACATTTTGCAGGTTTGGTTTCAGACCACTACAATAAAGTGAATATTGCAAAAAAGTGAGACAAATACATTTTTAAATATCCCAGTGCATAAAAAAGTTATGTTTACACTATACTGTAATAATTGACTGTACAATAGCATTTATGTATAAAAGACACTGTGCATATCTTAATTAAAAATACTTTATTACTAAAAAATACTAAACATCATCTGAGCTTTCAGCAAGTAGTAATCTTTTTACTGGTGGAAGGTCTTGACTCCATATTAATAGCTGCTGACTGATCAGAATGGTAGTCGCTGAAAGTTGGGGTGGCTGTGGCAATTTCTTAAAATAAGACAACAGTGAAGTTTGCCAAATTGATCAACTCTTCCTCTCATGAACCATCTGTAGCACATGATGCTGTTTGGTATCATTTTATGCACAGTAGAACTTCTCTCAACTTTGGAGTCAATCCTCTCAAATCCTGCCACTGCTTTATAAGTTTATGTAATATTTTAAATCTGTTGTCATTTCAACAATCTTCACCAGGAGTAGCTTTCATCTCAAGAAATCACTGTCTTTGCTCATCCATATGAAGTAACTCCTCTTACCCTCATTTTTATCATAAGACTGCAGTAATTCTGTCATACTTTCAGGCTCCACTTCTCAGTCTAATTCTCTTGTTATCTCCACCACATCTGCAGTAACTTCCTCCAATGAAGTCTTGAACACCTCACAGTCATCCATGAAGGTCAGAATCAACTTCTTCTGAACTCTTATGAATGTTGATATTTGGACCTCTTTTCACGCATCACAAATATTCTTAGTGACATCTAGAATGGTGAATCCTTTCCAGAAGGTTTTCCATTTACTTTGCCCAGATCTATCAGAGCAATCACTATCTGTGGCAGCAACACCCATAAGAAATGTATTTCTTAAATAATAAGACTTGAAATTATACTTAAAATGACTCCTTGGTCCATGGGCTGCAGAATGGATGTTGTGTAAGCAGGCATGCAAACAATGTTAATCTCATTGTGCATCTTCATTAGGACTCTTTGGTGCACGGTCAAAGAGCAGTAATAGTTCCAAATAAATTTCTTTTTTCGATCATTATGTCTCAAGAGAGGGCTTAAAGTATTCAGTAAACCAGGTTGGAAACAGGTGTGCTGTCATCCAGGCTCTGCTGCTCCATTAAGAGAACATAGGCTAAGTAGATTTAGCATAATTCTTAAAGGCCAAACTTTGACAGGCCAATGAAAGCCTATCCTTTGAAACTTTGAAGCCAGGCATTGACTTCTGCTCTTTGGTTCTCAAAGTCCTAGATGCTTCTTTTTCCAATATAAGGCTGTTCATCTACATTAATAACCATTGTTTATTCTAGCTACCTTCATTAACTCACTTAGCTAGATCTTTTGACTAACTAGCTGCAGCTTCTACATCAGTACCTGTGACTTCACCTTGCACTTTTATTTTATAGAGACAGCTTCTTTTCTTAAACCTCATGAATCAACCTCTCCTGGCTTAAACTTTTATTCTGTGGCTTTTTCACTCTGTTAGCCTTTATAGAATTGAAGAGAGTTACGGCCTTGCTCTGGATTAGGCTTTGATTTAAGGGAATGTTGTGGCTGGTTTGATCTTCCGTCCAGACTACTCACACTTTCTCCATATTTGCAGTAAAGTTATTTTGCTTATCAGTGTGTGTTCACTGGAGTAGCACTTTTAATTTTCTTCAAGAACTTTTTTTTTGCATTCACATCTTGACTGGTGTGTGACCTAGCTTTCAGCCTATCAACTTTCAACATGCCTTGCTCACTAAGCTTAATCATTCTTAGCTTTTGATTTAAAGTGAGAGATGTGTGTCTCTTCCTTTCACTTGAACACTTAGAGGCCATTGTGGGCTATCCGTTGACCTAATTTCATTATTGTTGTGTCAGGGAATAAAGACATCTGAGGAGAGGGAGAGAAACTAGGAAATGGATGGTGCGTGGAACAGTCAGAACACACCAACATTTATTGGTTAAGTTCATCATCTTATGTGGGCATGGTGTCTGGTGCCCCAAACAATTATAATAGTGATATCAGAGATCCCTGATCACAGATCACCCAGAGCAAATATAATAATAATGAAAAAGTGTGAAATGTTATAAAGATTACCAAAATGTAATACAGAGACACAAACTGAGCAAATATTGGAAAAATTGTACCAGTGAACTTTCTCTACACAGGGTTGCCACAAACCTTCAACTGGTGAAAAACACAGTATCTGCAAAGCTCAGTAAAGTGAAGCTCAATACAAGGAGGTATCCCTCTCTAAGGGAACTCTCTATTTGTTACTCAATTTTTTTGAACATCTAAAACTGTCCAAAAAATTAAAGTCTATTAATTAAAGAGAAAAAAATGAATCGGTGAAAGAGGAGATTGATGCATGGTAGATACATTCCAGGTGGGAAATCTTGAATCATCCAACACAAATCAGGCTAAAACATGCTTTTGATTCTTCATTTACTTTGCATAAAGGGGCATTGTTTATTTTGTAAGGGCATACAAGAACAAAATGAGAGCAACAGAATGTCTCACGCCCATTGCCAAAATAAGCTTTCTCATTAGGTTAACAATCATGAACGTTAAATCAATCTACTCAGAGAAGTAAATCTCAGCCTTATGGGAAAAGTTCCAAATCTCCCTCAACTGATTCAGTAAATAAAGGCTGTATCTTAGTGATTCTCATTAAAGGATTCACCACATCAAGAAACGTACATGAAGGTGTTTAACAAAGTGCTTTATTGTTAGTATCTTGTTGATCAGCAATCACTCATTTAACTTCGTCAGAACACACAAGTTTTGCTCAGGTAGAGAACCAGCTTCTTAACTCCCTCCCTGCAGTGGAAGTTTGGTAATCCAGGAGAATTCAAACTCGCTCTCCACAACCAGATCCCAATCTCCTCTGGCTCTGGGGCCACTCACAGCCTTCTCCTTTATGACACTCACCACCTTCTCTGTCTATGTAAAACATACTTTTCTTCTCTGTAACTCAGCTTACTTTTAAACCTTGAACTTTGTTCCACTGAGCTGGTGGAAAAACAGCCTCACACCTTTCTGGGGTTCCAGAAGCCTCCCCAGCGCCAAGATGTTGAGTGGTGGGGCTTGAGGGTGGGGTGGGGCAGGGAAGGTCCTCTGGGTTTGGTCCACACAGTTACTGCCAAGACATGTTATCTCTTTTCCATATGTTCCCTGTAGGTCCTCCAGCTTTCTGTGGCTTTTTTGCTCTGACTGGGATATGGGAGTCTCAGTCAGGGCTGCCTGTAATCCTACCTGCCTAGACACAGCCATTTTCTCTGGGATTTTCTTTCCTTAGTAGTGACTGTTTTTACAAAGACAGGCACAGATCTTTTCTGCTCCTTGAATCCATGACCTCTCATTTTTGCCCCCTTACTCCCATCTATAAACAAACCTTTCTAGTCTGGGGATGACGCAGATTCTCTTTCTTTAATCTCCCCCACAATCCCACACCCCAAGGATTTCCTAAAGGCTTTAGCTTTTGAAACAAGGAGCAAAATTGCTTTCCAACTGTATCTCTTTTTTCCCTTGCTACATTCGTCCCCCAAGGGAATGAGGCAGGAGCCTGCTGGGATGGAAGGAAGAGAAAGGGGCCCTACAGAGAAAAAGGAAGAAATCCACATTTTCAAAATGTTATGTGGTCATATATTTCAATCTCTGGTTGTTCTTCCTTAAACTTGAGGAAAGCTCTGGAGCAATCCTGTAGCGTCACGATGGTCACGTCCCTGCTGCTAAATCATAAACTTTTCAGTCGTTGCCAACTATTACATCTTTGGTTCACCTTTGGAGATATTGGATATATCTGAACATAGTTCATCGAAATGGATGGAATTTTAAAACTGTTTTTTCATCAAGTGAAATGGTTTTGGTCCAAATCATTAAATAGGGTGGGAATAGAAATCATCATATTACTATTACTGTGCCAGGGGTAGGGGTTGGAAAGAGGGAGAAGAGGCAGACACCTTAATACATTGCCCAAAATGCCACAGTGCTTATTCAAAATTTTCACATCCCAAACTCTTTTAAGCAGAGGCAACAAAATCTGTCTTAAAATGTAAATGTGCTACTTGGTGATGTCTTAGATGACCTTGGTAGTTACTCAGCAGAGTACAAACCCTGAAGGAATGAGATACAAGACAGGTAAGTTTTGATGGAAAAAATTTGAAAATTGGAAAACGAAAAGGCTATCATCTCCCACAGGAGGTTGGAATTAGAAATGAAGTATAAGAGATGCCTGCATGGCTTAGCTGGTTAAGTGTCTGACTCTTGGTTTGGCTCAGGTCATAATCTCACGGTTTGTGAGATCAAGCCCCACATCAGGCTCTGTGCTGATGGTGTAGAGCCTGCTTGGGATTCTCTCTCTCTCCTTCTTTTTCTGCCCCTCCTCCTTGTGTGCTCTCATTCTCTCTTTCTAAAAATAAATAAACTAAAAAAATAAAGCATAAAAGGGCCTCAGAAATCAGTACAAAAGTTCATAATTTTGTCCAGGATACATAGGCCATATTTCTGTGGAAATGATATTGTATGAGTCTACCACCTTCCTTTTTTAAAAAAATTTTATTTATTTATTGATAGAGAGAAAAAGAGAGAGAGAGAACAAGCAGGGGAGGGGCAGAGAGAGGGGGACAGAGGATCTGAGGCTAGCTCTGTGCTGACAGCATAGAGCCAGATGTGGGGCTCAAACCCATGAGCCGTGAGGTCATGACCTAAGCCAAAGTCAGATGCTCAACCGACTGAGCCACCCAGGTGCCCCATATCAACTTTCTTTTATGGGAGTTGTCCAATGAGAACTTCTTTCATTCTCCACTCAACTCCATAGGGGGATCTTCCCCCAGGGTTTCAGCTGGCTGGGCTGGAGTCCCAGGCACCAGGTGGCTAGCTCACCACTGGAAAGTGCCATGCTGATGAAGAAGGGAGAACCAGGTGGCTCCAGCTGCCCAGTCTTCCACCAGCAGGGACTGAAGGTGTTCTCCATTGCCCCCTGGAGCCCTAAATCTTGTCAAGACCATTAGCTCTTCCATTCTAAACCTTTCTATTCCTCTAGCATTCCCGCTCTAAAGAGGGGTCCACACTGCCACAGCTGGATCACAGCAAGATATTTGTGTTGTGTACTGAAAATGGAGAACTGGCTGCTAGGAGCGATCACCTTCCCCTCTCCAAATCCCATTTAAGTAGCTCTGGGGTGATCCCTGATCCCAAAACGAGCTGCAAAGCAGCAAAGAAGACCTTGTTGGGACATCCCCCAATGGGGTAAGCTTATACACTTTGCACCTCTTAAAAACAAGGAAGGCAAAGACCCTTATTGAAACCCTATCTGAGCTTCTGTCTGATTCTGAAGCTGAGGTCAGTTTTGAAGGTGCATGCAGATTTGTGGGGGCCAGTTGTACTGTATGAGGCTAGAGTACATGGCCCTTGGGAGCTCAGCTGCAATGCTTGGGCTGGATGCTGAGCAATCTACCAAGGCAGAGCAGGTCCAGGGTCATTCATTCCTGCACCACAGTTTGTAGCCTTGTGCCTGCTACTTCACATCCAACTCAGTCAATGCTTACTATGCTGAAACAAAACTGTATTTAGTCCACATTTATTGAATTGGGTTCTACTTTACCAAGCTCTTTAACATCCCCCAAATAATGCTCAGGCCCTGAAAAGATATATTAATTTTATTAAGTGACTCAAGATTCAAATTCTTTGTCTCTGCCTTTCTAATTGCTCTTCACTCCCTCCCCAACCCCAGCGCCCCCTCCTCCAACTCTAAGTGCTAAAGAGCACTCGGTGCAAAGGAGCAGAAAGTGAAAGGAAAGGCCCCTTCTCATTGCCAGACCAGACTCTCATGTGCTTTTTTGGAATAAGTATTTTGCACCAGGACTGGACAACATAGCAGATTCCTTATGAGAGAAGATGAAAGGGATGATGGTTGTCCAGGACATGAATGCCAAAGGTTTTCTCTTCCCTCCGGCCAGCGGCTCAGCTCCTCGAAGGAAAATAAAAAACCCATCTGTCTGGGATTTGTGTTAGACGTGACCCTGCGATGCCTTTTCCCTCAGACAGAGTAAGGCAAGTTCCTTATGATTCTTATTTAGACTCAGCTAAATCCATACACAGGGCCCCTTAAGTTGCTGCTCTTGTTTTAGAACTTTCTGGGCTTTGAAGATGGTCTATGATTTATTTATTAATTGCAGCATCTCAAATTCTTGGTAAAGTTAACCCTCACAACTCCCAATTGTTGGTGCAAATGGAGTAACTTAGTTGAAATAGAAGTGAATTATATAAGGTTTATAATTTGGAATAAGAGATTCCAAATGGGTACTCTTTGACCTTGTGGTATATATGTGGTAGCCCGGTTTTCTGAACCCCAAACAGGACACATTGAGACCATGAGAAAGATTTGAAATCAAGACTTCCCTGTAAGCGAGTGCTATGGTCACTTTATGTGTGGTGGATACTATTTACATAACTAAGTTATTTCTTTAACCTGGACTTGCTTAAATAGATATTATAAATACTTGAATTCTGTAACATCACACCAGGTTGAAGTAGTGAAAACAGCTGTGAGGAAGGGGAAGACGGGTAAGAGAGAAACTGGTTCAGAGGTTCTGAATGAGTGTTTCAGAGATACAGGTGCTACTGAACTAAAATTAGTCATGTGTAGTTAATTGTATTATTCTATTATGCATATCACACATTATATTAAATATGTATTATATCTATTTGGTTGGAAATCCTGCTAGTAAATAACACCACTTGTGCAGTGATGGCGCAATGAATACTATTTGGCTAATCAGCTGAATTCCATTCACTTTAACTTTACAGACAAGAGGGCTTTGCTGCTAGGTCTTTAGTTTAGCTTAGTATTTCCCTCATTTTGTCTTTGCAAAAAGTCATTGTCTGAGGGAGGTATCTATTGCTATGTGATTACCCCAAAACTCTGTGGCTTAAAATAAGTATTTGTAATCTCTGTTTCTGGGAGTTTGGGATTGGGGTACAACTTAGGTGGGTGATTTAGCTCCAGAAGCTTTCCTCAGTCCTTTGGTATGTAGGCCTCTCCAGAGGGCAGCTCACAACTAGCAGCAGCCTCCCTCAGAGTGAGTAAGAGAGTGAGCAAAAGAGAACGAGACAGAAGTCATAGTCTTTTTGTAACCTAATCTTCAAAGTGACATCCCATCACTTCTGTGATAGAGTCCTGTCCACCGTCAAGGGAAAGTGTTTCCTCACAGCATGAACATTAGGTGATAGGGATCATGGGAGTTATCTTAGACGTTGCCTAAAATCACTAAAGAGAAAGAAGTGGCCATTTTGTTTGCTATCAAAATAAACAAGAAACGAAAAGAAAGGTGGGTGAGTTGGACTTATCAAAATGAAGACTTTTATGCATTAAGAAAGTGAAAAGGCAATCCACAGGATGGGAGAAAAAATTACAAACCATATATGTGATAGGGTGTAGTATCCAGAATACATAAAGAGTTCTTAAAATTCAACAATAGAAAGACCAAAAAACCCCATATAAAAATATGCAAAGAATTTAAATAGTCATTTCTTGTTTTAAGTAGACATTTGTAGGAGCACCTGGGTGGCTCAGTTAGTTAAGTGTCCAGCTTCGGCTCAGGTCATGATCTCATGGTTTGTGGGTTCGAGCCCCGCATCAGGCTCTGTGCTGACAGCTAGCTCAGAGCCTGGAGCCTGCTTCGAATTCTGTGTCTCCCTTTCTTTCTGACCCTCCCCTGCTTGCACTGTTTCTATCTCTCAAAAAATAAATAAAAGACATTAAAAATTTTTTTAAAAAGTAGACATCTGTAAAGAAGGTATACACCTGGCCAATAAGTCCATGAAAAGATGCTTGACAGCATTAATTATTAGGAAAATGCAAATCAAAACCACAATGAATACCACCCCATTCATATAATGTTTACAAAAAGATGGAAAATAACAAGTTTGGGCAAGGATTTGGAAAAATTGGAACCCTCATACACTACTAGTGTAAAAACGGTGTAGCCACTGTGGTGATTCTTCAAAAAAGTTACATATAGATTTACCACATGACATAGCAAAGCTACTCCTGGGTATATTCCCAAGAAAAATGAAACAATACATTTGCAAAAGCACTTATATCTGAATATTCATAGCTAAATTATCATAGTAGCCAAAAAGTAGAAATAATGCAAATGCCCATCACCTGATGAACAGAAAAACAAAATGTGTTTTACCTGTACAATGGAAAGTTATTCAGCCATAAAAAGGAATGAGGTCCTAGTATGTGCTACAACACGGATGAACTTTGAAAACATTATGATGAGTGAAAAAAGCTGACAAAAAAGGCCACATATTATATGATTCCATTTAGATGAAACAACTAGTATAGGTAAATCCATAAAGACAGAAAATAGTTTCCTGTTTGCCAGGGGAAACATTGAAGGAAGGAGGAATAGGCACTGATTGCTAATAGATACTGAGGCTCTTTTTGAGGTGATGGGAATGTGCTGAAATTATATAGTGGTGTTGGTTGCTCAACTCTGAATCTACTAAGATCCACTGAATCGTATGCTTTTACAGTGGTGAATTTTATATGTAAATTATATCTCAATAAAAAGTCTTTTTCTAGATTACAATGACCGACAGCAAGAAACATTTACTGAGTGTCTGGTAGCCTGCTAAGTACTGGATTGGGTCTAGGGTCTAGAACCTAGTTCATTGGTTTTCAACCTCAGCGGCATATTAAATCCAGGTGGGAGATTTGAAATATCAGATGCTCAGGTCACACCCCAGACCAATTAAGTCAGAATCTCTGGGGTAGGATCCAGGATTTGGGGCTTTTCAAAACTCCACACATAATTCCAATGTGTAGCCAGGGGGAAGAACCAGGAGCCTAAAGAATCATGACTCCTTAGCAAGTTGGCTTCACTCAAAAAGTGACTGTTTGTAGATCACCTGGGTGGCTCAGTCAGTTAAGCATCTGACTTCGGCTCAGGTCATGATCTCACAGTTCGTGGGTTTGAGCCCCACATTAGGCTCTGTGCTGACAATTTGGAGTGTGGAGCCTGCTTCAGATTCTGTGTCTCCCCCTCCTCTCTGTCCCTCCCCTGTTCGCACTCTCTCTCTCTCAAAAAAAAAAAACCCAAATGCTAAAAAAAAAAAAGTGACCATGTGCCCACTCTATCTTCTTTCCAGTAACAGTAATCAGCAAAGAAAGCTGCCTGCCCTCAAGGACAGGTCTTCTTCCAAGTCAAGATGGTTCCCTAACCTCTACTCTAATTCACTGCTATTTTCCTTTCTGTGGGTGACTTGGAATGTTCAGTACTTTAAAGAGGGTATATTTTATGCTTAACATATTTTTTTCTCTCTCTGGGTTAGGTTGCTGTGATTTAACTGTGGGCAGAGAATCATTTTCCAGTTTGGAACAAAAGTTGGATTCTGTCCAAATGGTTGGCACTTTTTACCCGAAAACCCTGGATTTTATAGTTTGTGAAGTTCTGAGCAAAAAATTCAAATGCTAGGAACTAGAAATGTGAGCCGTTTTACACTGGGCCCATGCTCTCTCTTTTGTATTTATTCTCTGACTGTAACACTCAGCTTTATTTAACCAGCTTTAATCTTGGCCTTGCAGAGTCCTAGCCTTTGGTATTGTAAATCTACCACTGCTAGAGATCACCAAGTTCCTCTGGCACCACACTCACTCTGTTTGGCAAACCTATCTGGGCTTTTGTCCCAAATTACAGTGGTCCTGATTAAATCCACCAACGAAAGCATTAGTATTTTTTTCCCACTCATCCCCAAAAGCTGTTGGTAATTTGTGAAAAAGATAGAAATTGGTGAAGAAATAAAAAGTTAGAAGATTTAAAATAACTATTTTAAAAAAAGATCAGCAACAGCTAATTTAGGCTATAAAGGCCAAGTCTGTGCTGTTCTAGCTGGTAACTCACTCTTCAGGGGGTGATGGCAGTAAACACACAGGACCATCAGCCTTGGTGCCACTCCTGACAATAGCAGTGAGAGGAAACTCTAGGAAGGAGGCTAAGCAGAGACTGACCACTTCAGGAAACTTCTGGTAAGTAAGAACACAAAAAAACCGCAGAGACCTGTGAAGTGCAGCAAGGGTAGACAAGGAAGGGTAGGGACGTGGGAAGTGCAGGTGTGTGGATCTGCCTCGAGAGCCATGGAAGCCAGGTATCTTTCTAGAATTAAATAAAGTAGAATGCACAAGTCTTAAGAAAATAGCTGAGTGATTTGCATATATTTATAAATCTGTGAAACCACAGGCCACATCAATATTTAGAATGTTTTCCCCTTCCCAGAAAAATTCTCTCATAACCCTTCCAGGGCAATAGCCCCCCTCCTCACTCAGAAGTAGCCCTGTTCTTATTTATATCATTGTATATTAGTTTTGCCTGTTTTTGAACTTTATACAAATGAGATTATACAACATGTATTGGTTTGTGTATGGCTTCTTTTGCAAAGGGTAATGTTTGGGGAGCTATGCATATTGTTATGTGTATCTGTAGTTTGTCCTTCTGATTTTGCTGTGCTGTAGTTCATGATATAAATATGCATAATGCTTATCCATTGTCCTGTAAATGGACATTTGAGTTGTTTTAGTTTTGGGGCTATTATGTATAAAGCTGTTGTGAACATTGGTATACATGCATTTTGTGGACATAACATTCACTTGTCTTGGGAATGTATCTAGGAGTAGAATTGCTGGGAGATAGGTCACTTATGTGTTTGACTTTAGGAGACACTGCCAGACGGTTTTTCTGAAGTGCTTGTATCCTTTTTCACTCTCACCAACAGTGAGAATTCCTGTGGTCATTTTTGAGATGAGAACGCAGTCAGCGACTACCTTATCTGAGCCAAACTCCTGGCAGCATGAAATTTGCAAGGGTCTGTAAGACAGGGAACTAGCAATGTTTGCAGCTGAGGGGTGAAAGAAAAAGAATAAAAACAGAGGCCAGAGAGGGTGCCTGTAACTGTCCCACTCCAACCAGTGCCAGCAGGATGGAAACCCTGGAGCTATTTTTGGGTCTTTTCCTAGCATAGACATTAGGTAGTTAAAGGGATTTGATGGAATAGGAGCTGCTAAAAGTTTTTCCAATTAACATAGTGAAAAACAATAATACAAGAAAGAAAAAGCAGGGTAGGTAGCTATGTTTCTCCTGCTTCACTGAACAGGAGAGCTAGTTGAAAATACAGAATTTACACTTTTAAAGAGATACTCCAGTTGATATCATTGGTGTATCAAAAACCACTCAGAAATATTGTTTAGAGGTTCAGCAATGCCAGCACATGTGTGTGCTGGGAATAACAGCAAGAATATTGCCTTCTCACTTGACTTTACATTGGAGCACCTTGTCGACACTGTCCATTTGATCTTTAAATGTTTTGAGTGTCCTTTTTAACATATAAGGGGTGTCTGGGTGGCTTAGTTGGTGAAGGTTATGTGTCTGACTCTTCATTTTGGCTCAGGTCATGATCCCGGGGTTGTGGGATGGAGCCTGGGGTTGGGGTTTGTGCTGAGCATGGAGCTTGCTGAAGATTCTTTCTCTTTTCCTCTGCCCCTCCCCTGTTCACACTCTTTAAATAAATAAATAAATAAATAAAATATTTTTTTAAAAATTGAGGTAAACCTTCCACCATTCACTTTTTCCCAGGGTGGGGGTAGGCAGTGTCTTCTTCCCAGTAATGCAGTGTCAAAAGTTGACAGGCAGCTTTTTCTCTCTCTCTCTTGTTGCCATGGAGGATAATCACCTCAGGTAACCCCACCCCCTTTTAAAGAGATTTACATTAGTGTCAATGTTGAACTAGGAGGAGGTATGAAAAATTACCAAGATAGCATTACAAAGTTAAAGCAATTTTGGCACATAGCTTGATACACGTTGAAAGAATTATATTAATTTCATTTAAAAATGTACTAAGCGCCAATTACATGACAGGCACTATTCTAGGCCAAGGAATACCCGTATAAAGTTTACGCAAAAAGTGGGTAGACACCCCTCTACCCCAGCTAGCTGAAACCTGGACAGAGCTTTCTTCTTCTTCCCACCTCAAGTTGACTTTCTGCCCCCAAGACCCCTGGAAGCCCTTCTCTGGCCACAAGACCCTCTTCAGCCACCTGGTTCACTGCCACTGACTCCTCCCCGTGGACTACAGCCCACTTCATCCCACCTCCTCCCTCCCCCCCACCTCCCGCTTCGCTTCATCCCACCTCTTGAGCTAAACAAACAAACCAAGATGGCAGAGGCTTCTGTTTTCAAGAAGCTTTTATTCTAATGGGGACTGGTATTAGCCAGGGAGGCGGGGGTGGGGGGGTGCGGTAAGTGCTGTAACAAAAGCACACACACTCATGAACACCTAATTCTCAGTGGCTTTAGCACAGTAAAAACCCATACTCTTCAACTTTTCATCTCAGTCTGATTCAGGTTGGAAAGACAGCAGGTATTCCGCTCCAGGCACCCATTCCTGGTCCCAGGCTCTTTCCACATTCCTCTGTGCCCACAGAACCTTCTCTGTTCAGCCAGCAGATGGGAAGGAAAGAGCTAGGAGATCACATGGCTAGTTTTTATGGCCAAGCCTGCAAGTGGCTCACACCACTTCACCCACATTGCACGGGCCAGACTGAGTCAGTGTCCACACCCAACTGCAAAGGGG
The DNA here is from genome assembly GCF_006229205.1 of Suricata suricatta. Taxonomy (NCBI): domain Eukaryota; kingdom Metazoa; phylum Chordata; class Mammalia; order Carnivora; family Herpestidae; genus Suricata; species Suricata suricatta. The sequence continues at coordinate 150,820,615 of NC_043700.1, read as the reverse complement.
GTCGGGAAATGTAACTGGGTGCAAAAGAAAGAAAAGGAAACAGAGTTTGCTGTACCCATAACAGCTGCTACTGCAGGGGTGAAGAACAAACAGGAAGTATAATCGGTGTGGTAAGTGCCATACTATGAGGCGGTAGAGTGCTTGGTCATACACAAGAAACACACCTAACCTAGCCTGGGTTTGGGTGGGTCAAGACAGAATATCTTGAAGGAACTAATGCCTAAGGTAGGGCGAAAAATAGAAGATTAATTTCCCTTTAGAATATGGTAACTTGTCTGCTAATGAGAGACTTCCTTGCATGAATGATTTGTTTAAATCGAAAAACATTTTTTTCAAAGTAACCATTAAAAAATAATTAGCCCTTTCCTGGGTTGCTCTCATTCTCTGCTTTAAGAGGAAATAGCCTAATGTGGCATTCACTATTGGCTTACTGCCTAAGAGCCATTTGTTCCCTATTCCTTGATAAGAAAATGACAATTTTCTTGAGCCATCAAGTGACAATGTGCTAGGAAAATGGACTCTAGGAGATGGACTGTAATTAGTCTAAGGCAACCATGGTAATCCAATTCACCTTTCATTCATTCAACAGATATTTAATGAGCTCTGGCTATGTGTCATTCTGTTCTAAGTGCTGTTTTCACCAATTATGGGCATGGGGTGCGTGCAGCATGTGGCCCAATTCTAGATAATGAGGGGAAAGGGGGCTTCTGGGAACAGGCTTTCCTCTTTGATAAAGAAAAATGAGAGTTGTCTAAGGAAAAAAACAGGGCTTTTCCTTCTTGCATTTGGCTGATATTATGTGGGATGTGACGCCTGGAACTAAGGCAGTGTCTTGGGACCATGTGATGATGGAGAAAAGCTCCCAGAGAGGATAACCTAGAGCTCTGGCCTAGTTCAGCTATTGAATTAAGCAAACCTGGAATCGCCTTTTTTTTTTTTTTTTTTTTTTTGGGAAAAAAAGCAAAGTTATTGACCCAGAGGGTTACATAGCAGGTAACAAAAATTTTTTGGAAAATAAGTTATACAAAAATCACTGACTATATCAATATGAAATAAGCGTTAAATAGAAGACAAAGCCAGAGGATCATAGAAAAACAAGATGACACCGAGGTTCTCCACAAGACCCACTGCAGTAAAATAGTAACAGCCCAGTATTCAATAATGTGATTTATTTCCTATCCTTATTAAGACTGTAATTAAAATAGCACCTATGTGTCAGAAAGACTTGATTATATTAAATTATAATAAAAACTACTGGAGATCAAGTCTAAAGAATTTGAAAATGAGATTTCTAAGTGATCATATTCTCTGCATTTGGTTTATGGAAGGATGTACTACTGTAAATAGGCAACTGTGCACTGCTTAAATTAGCATGCCTTAAATACTGAATGTATGTTAAGTGTGTGTATCCTGGGTCTGAGCTCTTACTGTGGATGACTTAGTTTTAGGGAATCATGACCCTACCTGAAGTATAACTCAGGATGAGATCAGAGAAGCTCGCCTATATTTTTAATATGAAACAATAGAAAGCCTGATAAACCACTTGCAGCTGGATATTCAGTAACTTATAGCCATAAGCATTTAAACAAATATACATGGGGTTTTTTTGGCATTGTTTTGGATTAGAATAGGAAAATGTTTTTTAAGTTTATTTATTTTGAGAGAGAGCATGTGCACACACAAATGGGGGAGGGGGAGACACACACACACACACACACACACACACACAGAGAGAGAGAGAGAGAGAGAGAGAGAGAGAGAGAGAGAGAGAGAGAGAGGGAGAGAGAGAGAATCCCAAGCAGGCTCCGCATTTTTAGCACAGAGCCTGACATGGGGCTCCATCCCATGAACTGTGAAATCATGACTTGAGCCAAAATCAAGAGTTGGTCACTTAACCCACTGAGCCACCCAGGCACCCTAGAAAATATTTAATAAATGGATGAAGAATCTGATATTTTTCATTTTCTTCTCAACTGTGTTATTCAGTCATAGAGGAGTTTCTATCCCAAATCTCTTTCTGAATAAAAATCATCTTCCATGATCTTATTGGCTCTTCCTTTGACCACTGAAGATGCCCCATTGGAAGTAGACGTGTTTGAAAGCAAAGCCACATTTTCTTCTAGGTCCCCCACCTTGTGCTCTTTGGGGAACACTTCCAAATGAGAGGGATTTGGGGGGGAGGTTTTTTTTTTTTTAATTTGGGAGAGGAAGCTACTTATTTGCTGATGATGAACTTGATAGGCAGATTTCTTCCTTCCTTCTTTTCCTCTTTCTTTGTCTCTTTCCTTTCTCTCCCCTTTTCCTTCCTTCCTTCCTCTCTCTTTCCTTTTTCCTTCCTTCATGTCCCCCCTCCCACTTTCTCTTCCTCTCTCCCTCCTTCCCTTTCTCTCTCTCTCTCATTTTTTCCTCTCTCACCATGGATGAGTTGGGCCGCAAGCAGTACTCTCTGTGGCCTGTGGGATTTTGAAGGCTCCCTGTGTCTTGTTGAAACAGAAACCTGGAAAATTCCATGTTCTAATTAGAACTTCCTGGATGAACTCAATGGAACTCCAGCTAAGGAATTAAGTTGATAAGTCAGTGATATTTGAAATGAATAATGGAGATATTTGGGAATAAACTTTAATTTTAGAATAAGCATGTCACATAGCTTTTTGCTAGAATGATTTGGGACAGTCACAAATATTTAAGATGCCACTTGACTTTTCACCATGTTGATGATGTCAATAAAGGGGCTACCTTTCCCATGCACCATGAGATTTGAGTGCTAATGCCTGTTTGCTTTGACTATTATGTCGTTGATCCAAAAGATCATCATCCTTTTGAGACTTTCATATCTGTCCACTTCTTAATCACTGACTGTTTTGACTAATAGCTATAATTTGAGGAGAATTATTGTATTGGTTGGGGTACTAGCAGGAAATGGATAACAGAGGTAATTGCAGATGATTAATGAAAGGGCTCTACAAAGATATGAGCATATTAAGAGAAACCAACAAGTGAAACAGTAAGGCTAATAACAATTACTACTTCTAGGTTGAGAATGGGTCAAGGGGAGGGAGACATTGTTGGAAACTAGAGAGATAATAGCTTTGGAGAGAGCCTTCTGCCAGAAACTGTGGCCTTGGCTAGAAGAATATAGTCATTGTCAAACTGTGACTCTGGATAGATATAGACAGGGCAAAAATACCCTGACATTACTCTACTTTTATCCTCTGATATTCCTACTAGTGACTATCATTGACTAAACTCAACCAGTAGTCAGAGGGAAAGGAACTTGGCTGAGACAATCAGTAAATGTTACCCTCCTTGGCCACAGAATAGGGTAGAAAATGATGGACAGTAGATCTGGAAGAGCAAATAGGGCTATCCATTTGTGTGCCTTCATTTTCCTTGTCAATAACGTTAGAACCAGTTAATGTGTAGACAGGTCCTAGATATGTTTTTTAATAGCTATATGCTCTTATTGTTTAAGATACTGCCTAGGCTCTACAATAAGAGATCCCCAAACACTGCTACTTAATCAAACACAAGTTTATTTCTCTACTAGGCTCCTTCCTGGTTGGAGTCCAGGGCTGACGTAATTATTTGACGGTGTTGAGTGCTTTGGTAGATATTAGTTCTGTTGAAAAAATATGTCCAGTCTCCTTTCTCTGGAAATAAGGTAGGATTGTACTTCTGTGCCCCCTTAGGGTTAGAAGGTGTCATGCAACTTGCTGTGGTCAGTGAAATGTGACTGAGTGTGGAGTGTGCCACAGAAGCATTAGTTGCCCATGTTTTCCCTGTCACTGAAGTTTGCAAGGCAGCATTATTAATATGAAGGACAGCCATCCTGAAAAATTTCTCAGAGCTGTAGCAGATTTGTGGGAGTGAGAATAAAGCATTGCTTTTAAGCCACTTAGATTGGAGGTTGGTTGTTAATGCAGGTGGACCAGGTATTTTTGAACAACGTAGAGACTCAGGCTCCTTTTATTTTGCTCCCCTCCCAACTCTAATGTGATGCTGCCATCCATACAGTGTGAGACAGCTCGTTACCATAGTGACATTCTAGTTCAGGGGAACTGGGAAGAGAATAAGAGGACACACATAATTCTTTTTATAGTAAAAAGAAATAGCACACATCACTTCCTTGGGCATACCTAGAACTTCATCTATTGCTGTAAAGCTAATGACTCCAAAGATTAGTAGGTTAGAACAACAAACATTTTTCAGGGGCAGCTTAGCTGGGTGGTTATACTTTAAGGGCTGCTATTATCTGAAGGCTCAACAGGGGCTGGTGGATGCACTTCCAAGCTCACTCACACAGTTGTTGGCAGACCTCTGTCCTCACTGGCTGTTGTCAGGAGGCCTTAGTTGCTTGCCACATGGGCTTCTCTATAGAGCTGCTCCACATGGCAGCTGGCTTCCCCCAGAGCAAATAATCTCAAAGACAGACTGAGACAGAGAGAAGCTGCAGTGTGTTTTAACCTAATCTCGGAAGTGACACATAATCATATAGACCAACACTGGTACAATGTGGGAAGGGACTATGCAAAGTAGTGAATACCAGGAGGCAGATTGTTAGAGGTGGCAAAAAAACCCAACTATAAGAGAGGTGAGAAAAGTTCATCTTTAGCTGAGAAGCCATCTCCTCAGATAAAACTATAAGAAGAAGGAAGGGCAAAGGGTATGCACAGAATTCTCCTCATTCTCTTCTAGCCACACAAATATACATGTGTACTTGCCTTCTCATGCATGAGTATACATTCTATATCCTAAAAAAGATTCTAGGCTCCTGGATCATAGTTCCTATGCTCCAGAGGATTCTTATCCTTAGGGTCACCATCCCCTGAAATTTGCCTTCTTCACTCCCAGACAATGTCAGATTCCCGTATCAAAAGCTTTTTAAGAAAGGAGTGAGGAGGAGCTTCCATCTAGAAGAAAGAATAAGAAAATTCTTCTGCATTGCTAATCTGGAACTCCAAGAATGAGTCATATGAACTATGAGTCATTTTGCCATTATATGTAAGTAGTTGAAGGAGTTACATAAATGGAGATTCAAATCTAATGTTTCTTATGTTTTTCTAAGTTAAAGTGGGAAACTCTTATAAAAAGCCACAATGAAATTTAAAAAAAAATTTAAGTTTATTTATTTTGAGAGAGAGAGGGAGGGAGAGAGAATCCCACACAGGCTTTGTACTGTCACACAGAGCCCGACATGGCGCTCGAACCCACAAACTGTGAGACCCTGACCTGTGCTGAAATTAAGAGTTGGATGCTTAACCAATTGAGCCACTCAGGTGTCCCACATTGAAATTTATATTCATAGGAGCACATCTCCAGTGTGGCAGCACTTAAATATTTGTAAGCATACAAATGATGGTGAAGGAGAAGGGAAAAGGTCTCTAGAAACCTCTACTTCTTCATGCCTATAGCTGTTTATGTAGAGGGCACCTGGGTGGCTCAGTCCAGTGTCCATCTTCAGCTCGGGTCATGATCTCACAGCTCATGAGTTCGAGCCCCACATTGGGCTCTGTGCTGACAGCTCAGAGCCTGAAGCCTGCTTCAGATTCTGTGTCTCCCTCTCTCCCTGCCCTTCTCCCTCTCATGCTCTGAGTTTCTCTCTCAAAAATAAATAAACATTAAAAAATTTGTAATTGTTTATGTAGAGCACAACAACACAGCAGCAGGCTTCATAAAATCCCAAATCTTATTCTGCTGCCTTGCCAGCATAAGCAGTGGCTGATGTCCCAGACCCTTGCCTGTGTCCACGCCACTACCTCTCAGTACTTCCATCATGGGAAAAGAATGTGAAGTTTCAAATTATTTTTCTTATTGCCATTGTTATGGCTAGATACTTTGGCATTGAATTTGGGCAGAGACACATTTGAAACAGTTGGCAGGTTTTAAAATGAACTTTTAGTGAACAGTAAAATATGTGGAGCAAAATTTCTATGTGGCGACGGCAAGAGTTAAGAGAAAGTAGCAAAATGTCCCTATGAAGGTGACAGATTCCTATCTAACATACATTTACACTTAGTTCAAAAAGGTATGTCCTGATGTCCATAAATTATCTACTTGTCATCTTGTCCTTTAATGTGCAAAACTATTTTTTTCTCAAGTCCCCATCAACTGAGACAAATCTGATACTCTGCCCACTTATTTTCAAGGTTTCTTGGCCTATATATTCCTGGTTAGTTTTTTTACTCTGATTTCCTTCTCCTGGATTCTTAATTATTCTAGTAGCAGACATTCCTCCCTCCATGCACTTCCCTCTTCCACTCTGGCGTTAGGATTCTTTTTGCTGCAAATGACAGATACACTGCAAGAAGAAAATTCGTTAGTTCACAGGGCCAGGAAAGCTGGGTAGCCCAAGGGGAGAGTGGGAAACCAGGACCCTGGGACCTGACCTCTCTCTCTCTTTTTCTCCTTGAAACTCCCATCTCTGCCTGGCTTCATTCTCTTCCACTACCAAGTGCCCTTCTCATGTGGTTGGGTAGACAGCTGATTGCAAGCAAGCCCAGGCCTCTATCTTCATAACTCTCCGTGTAAGAGGATAATAGAGAACTGCCCTTCCAGGTCTAACTGGGAAAACTCTGGTGAAGGACTTTGGCCCACATGAGGTCAAGAGCCTATACCATGTGTGGGTCTCCGTGTGTACAGGGCATTGTGATTGGCCCGCCTGGGTCACATGTCTAATTCTGAGTAGAGTGGGGATTCTGTGGTGCTGTGAGTAACTGCTCTACCAGGACCATATTAAATAGGAGGAGTTCCCCAAATGTAAGGGGGTTCAAGAAAAAGAAAGCAGATAGAAACAAATGTTTCTTCAGTCCACTGTGTGCCACAGACATGGCTCAAGCAGTTCGTCCCTCATTCCCTGAAGGATCACCAATGCAAGGCCGTTTTGTGTAATAAAGCTTTCCTGGAGGTTGAAGATTTAATCAATCATGCCTACTTAATGAAGCCTCCATAAAATCCCCAAAGTACAGGACTCACAGAGCTTCAGAACTGGTGACCACGTGGAGCTGCTGGGAAGTGTAGTGTGCCAGAATGGGCACTGAAGCTCGGCACCCGACCCCCTGTATCCTCCATCTGGCTGTTCCTGAGCTATATTCTTTATAGTAGACTGGACATCTAGTGAGTAAACTGTGTTACTGAGTTCTTTGGATTATTCCAGCAAATTAATCATACCCAAGGAAGAGGTCCTGAGAACTTCTGATATAAAACATCTAAAACATGGGGCACTGAGATGGCTCAGTCGGTTAGCATCTGACTCTTGATTTGGGCTCAGGTCATGATCTTATGGGTTGTGTGTTAGAACCTCGTGACAAAAAAAAAAAAAACCCTCATGACAGGCTCTGCACTGTGAGTGAGAAGCCAGCTTGGGATTCTCTCTCTCTCTCTCTCTCTCAAAAAAAAAAAAAGATTTAAAAAACACGTTAAAAATATGTCTCCCCTCAATGTACCGTAATATTGAAGTTAATAATAGGTTACCTCAGGGTAGAGGGATCATGGATAAATTTTATGGCTTTGTTGGTTTTATTATATATTTCTGGATTTTTGCTTATCACTATTTCCACAATTAACAAATGAAACTGGTTCAAGGCAAATGAGGAAAAACAGAGCCTGCTGCCCCTGTACTCTTTACCAAGAAATGCAACTCTTCCCCAAAGCCTCCCACCTTCCCAACCCAACCCAAATCGTCATCCTAAGCCTCATTGGCCAGACTGTGTCACATGACCACCACAGCTCCAAGTGAGGATGGAAAAATGAGTATTTCAATTTTCCAACTTCTACGTTCTTGCTAGAGAAAGGTGACAAAAGAGAAAGATGTGTGGAGTAATTACTGGTCTGAGCCGTCAACACTATGTGCAGTAGCAGAACTGGAACACAAGGCAAAGAAATAGGGGTTCTGCAGTTTTTCTTAGTCTGGAGTGGGTGTTATCACTTCGGTTTGTGGCCCTGAGTGTTCCAGAAGAGACTCCTGATAATAAAACATACAGCCCTGCGTTCTCACGAAGACTTCTCTCAGGCGTCAAAATGAACCTTACCCCATTCTTGTTAGCACTTTGTAGCAATAGTAATTATGATTATTATTTACAAAGTGCTTTTTTTGAAGCAGAGTATTGCCATCCTTGTATTACAGTTGAAAAAGTCAGGAAGATTAGAATTGTTAATAAATCCATATTTAAAAGGGCACTGACCTTCCCTGTCACTTCTGAGCTGCCCAAGCAGAGGCTCCAGTACATCAAGATTCGCCTCCACCTCTTCCCCACCACCTTGGGGAAGGATGGCATTGCAGCCGGTGGTGTAATGGAGGTTGATACTGCTTTACGAAAGTGCCCAAGACAGGCCTCATCTATGATGACCTAGCGCAAGGAATTTGCAAGCCGCCAAAGCCTTAGACAAGCATCAAGCCCATCTTTGTGGGCTTGCACCCAACTGTGTGTGTCAAGTTGGTGGAGGCCATTTGTGCTGAACACCAAATCCACCTGGTTAAGGTTCATGACAACACAAAACTAAGGGAATGGGTAGGCCTGCGTAAAACTGTTGGAGAGGGAAAACCAGAGAATGGTTGATTGCAAGTGTGTGGTAGTTCAGGACTATGGCAAAGACTCTCAAGCTAAGGATAGCGTTAAGGAGTACTTCATATGCAAGAAATGAATAAATAAAAATCTTGGCACTTGTTTAAACAAACTAGTTAATTAATTAAAAGGACATGGAATTTTCTCCCAGCATGTGCCATTCAAGTACTCTTGACTCATGGGCCTGGTGAACACAGGAAGTGACCCTTCTGTCACAAATGGTGCTTCCTGGTAGGTACCAAGGCACACTCTCTGCCCAGCTGGTCAACTCCTCTTGTCCTGGGTGGATTGTTCTTGAATCATGTCTCTGATGACGTGTGTCATAGATCTGGTTTAGTGTCTCTTTCAGGGCCTGACTTGGGTAAATCACGGTGCTCTGCATCTGCTTTGCCCAGAGTCATTTTTTTCTTCTCTTTTAGCCAGTGTTTATGAAAGTAAGAATGTTCTCTCTATGCAGGTATTTATTATATGCACACATTCCTGCCTCGTCTCCACCTTCTCCCTTCTTTCTTTCCAGAGAGTGATGTCAGCATCCAGTCATGGTGCTGAGAGATGCTCAGGGCACCACTAATTAGGTTGCAGGGGAGCATGCCAGATGAGGCTCTTTCTTGCAGACCCTGGGTCGCTCTGTGTGTTGTTTACAGAAGAAATGTTTTAAGGTAAAGGGAGAGGAAGCTTGCCAAGGACGTTTAATGGGATCTTGTAAACAGTAGTATTCTGAATGACTGTTAGTGTTTCTTATTCTGGGTTCTTTATTTTAAAGATCTGGAAAAATTGTGCCTGCATTGTGGGTAAGAGTTCAGAAGTGTAGACTACTGTTATTCCAGGCTGGGTTGGCAGACCCTGCCAGTGGCCTTTCCAATATCCATCCTCCCCTTCTTTCTAACCAGCAGAACCCTGATTTTGCTGAAGGCAGCAATATGCCCAGTTAAAAATGTTCATTTTCCCAGCCTCCCTTGCAGTTAGGCAGGGCCATGTGACTAAATTCTGGCCAATGAGATGTAGGTGAAAGTTGCTAAGTGGGGGCCTCCAGGAAACCTTTTGTAAAGGGCAGAGACTTAGCTGGCATTTGCCTCTCCTCCTCTTTTTTTTCCTTGAAATGCAGACTCAATGGCCAAGCACCCACCTGGTATCCATGAACACAAAAGCTACATGTTAAAGATAACAAAGTAGGAAGACAGAATGACCATAGGTCCTTGACAACATCAGGGAGCCACTTACCTGCTACTGCCCCAGATGAAAACAGTTAATCAATTAAATAAACAAAAAAGCCTATTTGGTTAATCCATTGTAATTGAGTTACTGGTCCATACAATTAAATACACTCTTAACTGATAGACTATCTTATTTATTTATTTACTTATTTATTATTTTTGAGAGACAGCACGAGCAGAGGAGGGTCAGAGAGAGAGGGAGATACAGAATCTGAAACAGACTCCAGGCTCTGAGCTAGCTGTCAGCACACAGCCCAATTCGGGGCTTGAACCCATGAACCGTGAGATCATGACCTGAGCCAAAGCTGGACGCTTAACCGACTGAGCCACCCAGGCACCCCAACTGGAAGACTATTTAGATATTTAATGTGCTGTAAAATAAAATGGATGTAACTTGCCCGTAGGGGCTGTGAGAGAATGTGCTGCTCACACTTACGTGTGCATATACACCACTTGGGTGCCTTGTTAAAAACGCTGATCCAGAGTCAGTAGGTCTGGATTGAAGTTTGAGATTCTGCATTTCTCAGAAGCTTGCAGCAAACACAGATGATGCCAGGCCTGGACCACACTTTGAGTAGCAAGGACTCAGAAAATGACAGCTCTTTTGTCAGTCTGCTCCTGTGTTGGAGCTATTCTGTTTCTCTTTTATAAGTTTATTATTTGGTTAAAAATCTGCAGAGGACTCAGTGCATTTTCAACAAAAAGACTTTTATTTAGAATATCATTTCAGAGACAAAAAGCAGTTCATTTTGTTTAGTAAAATACATTTAACAAATGCATTTAAATAAGGTAAATTCAAGACTTTTGTGGCTTTTTTTCCCCCATAGTTACTTGATCTTCTGCCCGGTGGAGTTTCTGTCACCCAGCCTAACTGGGTTCTTTCCAAGTGAATGCAGCTATAATCCAAGGAAGTGCTTTATGAAATCCAAACGACTCAAATCTCTCTCTGTATTCTCACTTAATCTCAATGTAACATAAGGAAGATGCAACATAAGGAAAACCACTTAGGAAAGTGGAATCGGAAGGAAATGCTCCCCTTCCTGGGTCATGTTATCTTTTCAACAGAGGCCTTGCCTATTCTGAAATGGATGGCAAAAATAAACTGGTACTGGGAGGTGACAGTCAGAAGCAAACTTAGATGATTTTCACACCATCTATCATCAAGACCCAAAGGGAAATGCAAGCCTCACCACTTCCCAGCCAAGACACTGCTTTACACAGAAGCCACATATAGCTTCCTATTGTTACTTTCTTTTCTAGTTATGTACATTAAAAAAATACAACATTGTGTTAAATAGCAAGATAGCTAACAATGGAACACACAGGACTACACTGAAAAACCAAAACTCTTGGTTAAGCTGAGGAGAGAAACAGTGATGGTCTTCATGGAGGAAAGCTGCCAGTGCCCCACATCGCCTCAGTCTGTCACGGATCTGCACTCTGAGGGTAGGCCTTCCGACTGCCGCCACTGAGCCAGGCGCTGCTTAAACCATTTCTGGAGGATAAAAATGTGTAAAATTACCTGTTACATACTAAAAAAGTGAAACATCCTTTCCATTTCTCAAAGGTAGCCTCTGTGGTTCAGCTGGAAAGGAGGAACCAGGAACGTGTCCGTGGGGATGGTTTTTCTCATTGTGACACTTGCCTTCCCTGCTTCGGGACGTTTGCACATGCTATTTCCTATGCTTAGCATGTTCTATCTTCATTCTTTATCTGATGATCTCCTTCTCATCCTCAGGTCTCTGCTTAAATAGAACCTGCTCAATGAAGCCTTCCCTAACCACCTGATCTCAAGTAGGTTCTCCACCCATCTTCTTATTCTCCGTTTTAATACTTTGTTACCCTCATAGAAGTTTTAATAGCTGGAATTAGTATGTTTATTCACTTGTTGTCAGTCTACATTTCCTTCTAGAAGATCCATGAGAGCAGAGACTGTATTCATCTTATCATCATTGATTACATCCTTAGGTCCTAGCACAAGGGCTTAACAGAGATTAATTGGTGTTTCTTGAATGAAAGAAATTGAAGCATCTCCTTGATGCCCCAGATAGCTCTCTATAGCTGCTATGTCTCAGCCATGTGTGGTAATATCCTCAAGGGCTTTGGTCATTAGACGTGCTTAGTAAGTACTTGTTAGATAAATGAGTGGAAAATAGAGTACTGGGCAACCTCCAGGCACTCCTTCTTGGGGATCCACAGAGTAGGCTCGCCCAAACTTTCCTGCTGCAGAGCTGACAAGCAGTGAGAGTAGAGTGGGCCTTCCAGATTACTCAGAATCTTCTAGCTCTGTGTGACCCAGATATTCTGATCTTACACAAGAGCCCTTGGATTTAGGAAAAGCCCCAGGTGGGGCACTTCTAGTACTGTGTGAGGGCTAAAACACTTTTATATGTTGTGGGACTGCCTTTTATTATCCTCCTGAGGGATGGGGGGGTTCTGCAAAGAGGAGAATAGGAGGTAAGAGGAGATAAGACTTGGAATAGGCTAGGGTATGGATCAGGTTGGCCAGGAGGAAACTGGGATTTCTGAAAAAACAATGTTGAAGAGGAACAGTGAAGAAACAAAAGCAGCATGCACTGATCCTCATGGGAGAGGATGAGTCACAGGGCTCTGTGGGAAGTCAGATCACCAGGCTTGATTCTCCTGTTTCCCAGCCTTTCACACATCATGGCATACATTGAGAATAATGATATTTTCATGTCATGCTGGTATAAACAGGCAAGTTGCTTGGGCAGGTGACCACTGGGGGCTCTGTAGTCCTATAGGAAGCTCTATAGTGATCAATTGGCTATGAAAACTTGAAGAAGCCCCTTAAAAACAGTGGCAGTCAGCTCAACTAGAGAGGTAAGGTTAGAGGGTCTTTACCTGTCTCTTCTGGAGTTTTAAAAATTCACCTGTTCTAGAGATAAGCACATGAAAAAGAGCAAAAAAAGCACAGCTGTGAGATGGACACCAGGCCTGTGATGTGTTGATGGAGATGGTGTGGTAAGAAACATCCAGAGGGCTCAGACTTAGTATGGCCATATGCAGACTCAACCTCGGGACAAACAGGGTGGGCTCTAGGGTCATGCCTGAAAGGCAGTTCAGCATATGCCCAAGATCAGAAGAAAGAGTGAGAACTACAGGGGAAGAGTGCTTCTAGGAGTCAAGGCCTTAGAGCTAGAAGAGAGTGGAGCCACAGAACCATTTAGGGCTCTGCACCAAGGCTAAGCTAGCTGAAGAGCATGGAGCCATACTTACAACTCGCCCTAACGCTACAATAGAGTTTACACACTGAAATGCCTTACAAGGCTGTCAAGATCAGTTGTCTTATGTTTTGTACTGTGGGGTGGCAGCAGGGAAAAGTAATCTAAAGCCAGGGGCAGCAGACTACATGCAGGGAAGCCTTCTCTTTAAGGCTCCTCTCTAGGTGCCATATTCCGTTCCTGGAGTTCACTAACCTTAAGAAGAAGTGGGCTCATGTAACTTTGGTGGCTTTAACCAAAGTTCTACTGCTAATGGTGGTAGGTGCATTTTCTGTAATCTGTGTGTGTTTAGTTAACTCTGGAATTTGATGTGAGAGTAGCATGGCTCTAGTTTCACTAATGAGGTAGCTCTGTGGGGGGTTTGAGGCTACAAGATCTGATTCAATAGGATTTCCAGTTACTAGGGCCGAGTAATGGCCAAGTTTTTAAGACTGACTAATTAAAACTTGGAGGAGGAAAGTTTCATTTTCTATCAGGATTCATTTAAGATGAAATGATTGAGCTGGCCTCATTCAGAAGAGCCACCATACCTTTATACTAGTAATGAATATTAATGTACAGTTACCAAAAATAACTTCAGTAAGGACCACATTTGTCAACTGTAGAGTTGGCATCCAAGTGCCTAACAAAGTGAACCCTAGTGCTGGGGGGGATGGGATGAGGTTCAAGAAAAGCTCAATGCTTTTCTAAAGATTTTATATTTTAAATCAAATATGTTTATTATAATTTAGCTAGACAGCTACTGTCTAATTAAACCACTAAACACCTTGCTTGCTTCTTCTCCTCTCAAGAGCTGAATCTTACTGGGTCTCACTCACATCAATACTAATTTTCCACCTGGTTTTACGCTTCTCTTCCTTGTTTCAGTCATCCCCTGGGAAAGACATTCATCCCTCACTGGCTTATAAATGAATGCCCTCATTACCTCACCCCATTGATGGAGATTTATTTACTCTGAGTGAACAGATGATAATTAGACACTGTGATGGGGAGGGGTTGAGGCAAAATAACATCATTCCTGTCCTTTTCTCTAGTAACCAACATTTTATTCTTTTCACGAGGAGACCTTAGAGGTCTGTATTCCACTGATAAAATGTCCAACAACTAAAACCAGAGTTCTGGGAATAGTCCCAGGGCATTAAGAGGAGATAAAAATACTGGAAACCTCTCTAAGAACCAACGCCAGCTACACTGGCTTGAATCAGTTATAATAGAAAATGGCAGATCTTCCTGACCTCCCAAGGGACTGATAGAAGAGCTTTCCCAGCCCCTTCTAACACTGACTTCAAAATAATAGAAGGCACAGGGGTTGGGATTCTGTAAGGTTGATCTAATTTAAATGTAGGAGATATCTTATTACTCTCATGAGAAAAACTCATTCTAGGATCCCAGCAAATGCAACCTAAAAAGTTAAACATTAGAGCACCCTTCGCCTCACTCCCCATTCCTGCGGGTCTCCTGCCGCAGCAGAGAACACTGTCCTAGGGTGGGACAGTTGAACAGAGGTCATCAGAACCCCCGAGAATGTTTCCAACTTCTAGTCCCTCTTGCTCCTGCCAGAGTATCAGTGATGGGAATCAGCTCTAGTTAATGATCTCACAGGAACATCTCATGCTTCTTTGTCTTCTAAAGTAGCACTTGTTCTAGGAAATTGAAGAATACAATTCCAATTCTGGATGTGGGTAGTGTTAGGGTTGAAGGACTGGGTATAAGAAATAAATATTATTTCTTCGGCTTTGGTAATCTTTCCCTGTAGAATGGAGCAACACAGATAAAGAATAGAAATTGGGGATGTGCTGATACCAAACACAGCTTATATGTAGGCCAGCAGACCCTGGTCTTCGTGAAGTTAAAGAGTCCCTGCAAAGCCTACTAGAAATAAAAATAATTTTATATATAGTTCATGATACATGAAGTCTCAAGAAATGAGACTTCACCATTGGGCATTATATCTCCAGAAGGTACTTAAAATTTTTTTATGTTTATTTATTATTGAGACAGAGAGAAACAGAGCATGAGTAGGGGAGGGCAGAGAGAAAGGCAGACACAGAATCCAAAGCAGGCTCCAGGCTCTGAGGTGTCAGCAGAGAGCCTGACACAGGGCTCGAACCCACTAACCATGAGATCATGACCTGAGCCAAAGTGGATACTTAACTGACTGAGCCACCCAGGTGCCCCAGAAGGCACTTTAAAAAATATAAATGTTGTTTGAGAAGATTAAAGAAGAAACCATTCTTAGAAACCAATGCACATGGGGGTGGGGTGAGCTGGGAAGGGATGGGAAGGTGGAAAATGAGACCCATCCAAGGAAGGAGTGACAGAGGCAGGCACCTGAGGAAGCCTCTTCCCCTGAACTGGCTAAATTTTACCTTCCCCAGAGCTCTGGGGTCTCAGATGCTTCCTTGCAGGTCAACACAGGAAGGCAGGGGGGCAAGCAGAGCTGTGGCAGCCTCAGGGAGGAAGAAGGTGTTGGCCCCATGGCAGGAAAAGGAAGCCAGAGGCCCTGCTCTGAGGTGACTCACCTCACACCCACTTGTGACAGGGTTTCATCTACCATTTGTTCATCTGCAGAGGGCAGAAGAGGGGCGATGAAGAAAGGCTGCCCAAGCGGCCAGGTGAACCTGCCGTCACAAGTCTGAATTGGTTGACCTCAAACACAGAAAGAATCAGGTGTCCTCTCTTTCTTCCTGCCCCTCACCTGGTTTCATTTCCGTTCTTTCATGTAGGGTGAATCTCAAGAATGATTGAACATAGCATGACTGTCATATAATGCATGGATTTTTTCCCCTTGGGAAGAAATACAATATATATTGAATTTTCAGTCCTCCTTCCCTCCCCAAGTTGTTTCCACCCCCTGCACCCCCGAAGACAACAAGGTGGTCAGGAATCTGGATTGTGATCAGACTGCCACGGGTCAAATCCTAGCTCTGTTACTTCTTAGTTGTGGCCTTGAGCCAGTTCCTTAACCTCTCTGTGCCTGGTTCTCTTCTCTGTACAACTGGGCTAATACTACCTACCGTCTAGCACTGTTGTGACAAATGATTTAATACTTGGAGGGTGCCTGGAACAATACCTGACACGTGTCAGTCATCACAAACGGCAGCATAATTATTTTGCCTTGCAGATAAGGGTGATTTACTGTGGGAGAATCAGAGGCTGAGAAGAGCTCAGACCCCCAGTTGGTACTGTGCCCACAATAAATCCGCAGCCTTTTTTTTTAAAGATGAATTATTATCTCTGTGATCACTCTTCTTTTCTAAATATAGTGTGGGATTTTAAATGATAAAGCTGCAGCAGGCTGCTTCCCCAGGGGGTTCCAAGAAACATGAACTGTTGGACTTGGGTTGCAGTAAATCACCTACCGTTAAGTTCTGGTTATTCAGACAGCTGCTCCCTTTGCTAAAAACAGATATGCTTGACTTTCTCTTTGACCTAGGAATGAGAGGATTTGCTATGGGCAAATTCTCCAAAGTGCATCTGGCTGAATTAGTAAAAAACATTTTCGACTTGGGGTCCAGAGTCTTGGTTTGAGGATACACTGGAGCACCCTTTACAAGCCTTTAAGCCTCACCTGAGTATGGCTCAAGGTGAGGAGAGGTCAAAGTACCTGATGCTCTAGTCTATACAATGGGAAGAATGAGAAAGTCTTTGCTTTAGAGCTGAGACTAGAAGTGTGGAAATGCTTTGGGCTCCCTTGGGAGAGATGCTAGAGCGGTTCCAAGTAATATTATCATCATGCATAACTAACTGTCTTTCCATGACCAAAGGGAAAATAGAAGTCAGATAAACTCTGGACAGGGTTTTAAAAAAATCAGCTGAAGGAGCCAACGTTGCACCTGGAGGTTAATAATCATGGGCAGTGTTACATTTTCTATTTCCCCTAAACAATTTTCCGAATAGCATAGGTGGTTTTAAAAAATAGATACATCAATCAATGCACTTAAGGGGGCATCTGCTTCCACTCCCTTCAATCGTGATGTCAGATGCTTACCTTCTTGGAAAACTCCATTTAAAAAACTGGATTTTTTTTCAATGTGAAATCTCCCTCACTATATACAATTTTAGCTCTGCAGCTAAGGGGAAGCTGCAGCAGACATGGTGGAAAGAGCTAGCTTAAAGACCCTTGCCATCCGGGCACTTCTCTCCCTCTTGGCCTCAGTTTCCTCGGCTGCCAGAGCGTGCACTGAATTTATAGCTGATCGCTATGGTCCCTTCCAGCTCGGAGACTCTGGCTGAGAACAGATTGGAGCGGCTGGGCTCAGGGAGCGCACCGGGCACCTCTTCCGAAGGTTGCGCTCACAGCCCAGGGGAGAAGTTGAGCGGGGGCGAGGAGCGGGGAGCGCGGCGAGAGTGGACCAGGGACGCAGCTCCCAGCCAGGAGGGAGGAGAGCGCGTTTCTCCCGCGCTGTGGAATGAGTAGAGACGCACGGAGAAGGAAGGGTGATCGTGAGGGTTCCGAACGGTTCCTGGGAGAGCTGGGGCTGGAGGGCAGACAGGGCGCCCCAGGAGCCGGGAAGCTGGGATGCGTACGCGGAGCGCAGCGGGGTCTGAACTCCCGGGGTGCGGGCCGAAGCGACGGAGGTCGGGGGAGGGCGGCGAGGTGGGAGGCGGGTGCGAAGGGGACCCCGCATTCGCGAGACGGCCCCGGCGGGCTCACCTGGGTCTCCTCCTCGGAAAGGCCGGCCTCGGCCGCGATGAGGCACAGCGTGGTGGGGTCCGGGTGCTTGTTGACCTTGTTGAAGTTGTACTCCAGGATCTCCACCTGGTCCTCGGTGGGGCCGCTCGCGGTCTCAGCCGACATGGTCTCGGCGCGCCTGCGGGAAAGGAAGGACGGTGGCGGTGAGCGAGGCTGCGGGCCGACGGAGATCCGGGGCGCGGCCGGCCTGGCACCTCTGCGCGCCGGCTGTCCCCTCCCGCGGGCGCACGGTCGCGCGGGTCCCCGGGCTCCTGGCCGAGGCGCCGAAAGGTCCCAACGCTGAGCCGCGCGTCCTAGGGCCTCCGGCCTGCCCCGGGGTTCTCACGACAACTTTTCCCCGGGCCTGGGGCCGGGGCGGCGGGAGGGCGATGACGCGGCGCGCGCCCTCGGGCCCGGAGGCTCCGCGGAACCAGCGGAGGAAGCGCGGCTGTGGTTTTGAAAACTGCCTTCAAAGGGACAGTCCTGACGGATCGGGGGGGGGTGGGGTGGGGGTGGGGACACACCTCCCCGGAAAGCGTCGTTCTGCCTCTAACGTGGTTCAGCCAAGGAGGGCTGTACACCCCCCCCCTCCTTCAAAGAAATGACCCGAAGGACAGCAGTTACTTCTTAAAGTGGGGGGACTGGAGCAGCACTTTTACAGACACGTCGTTCCCTCCTGGAGTTCCTAAGGCCGGGAACTGAGAACATCGGGAGAAATGTCCACCTGAGGGCTTGTGTGAGTCACTCTGCAGTCTGCAGCCTCCTTCGCCAGCCCTCCCACCCCCAAACCCCATTTTTCTCGCTGACGCCGAGAATCCACAGCCTCCAGTCAACGCGCTGTTCACTGCCCAGCACGGTCTGGACGTTGTACCGCAGCGTACGCTGTCGAGCGCCCTCTTCATTACCAACCTCAAGGTCTCTCATATTTCCTTGCTTCAGAGCCAAACATTGCTCTAGCAGATTCTAGGCAATATGACTTCCTGCTGTATCCTTTCCATACTTAAAGAGTCTCTGAGCTGGGGGTCAGGGAGAGGCAGATGTGCACCCCTCCTCCCCCTTCCCACAATTTAAGATGCAGGGAGGTGTAGGAAGTTACAGTCTTGAAGACCTTGGCTGAGGGTTTGGTGCAAACAGGACAGGACTTGACTTTGCTGACAGTAAAAGACACGCACAAGTGTGAGAATTACGTTGGTTTGTTGTTTAAACAAACAATTGCAAAATCATGCAACATAATCCTGAGTAGGTTTTGATGTGGTTTGTGCCTGGAGAGGAGCCACACTCCACCGATCTACCTGCATAGTGTACCTGATGCTGTTACAGCCCGTTCTACTGGGACCCGCAGCCTGTGTTCCCTAATGTCTTCACCTCTCCTCTGGGCCACTTGAAGAGGCTTCCAGGTAGGACAAGAAGCCATTCTGCTGTGAGGGAGTCATGGGCTCAAGGCACTTGTCCTGTTATGGTGAAATCTCCCTGTTTTTAGGGAATTATATGTCCTCCCGCCCCCCCCCCCCATTGAAATATCTATACCAATGGTTCCCATCACAGTGCTCACAGGTTCAAGCCAGGTCAGAAATGTCTCCTTTCTCATTGGCACCTGTCTCCCCTTTCCTTTGACCCAGGAGTTGAGAACTGGAGAGAACCTTGGAGATTAACTAGTCCTCTCCTGGAACAGCTCGGGAGAATCAGGCACAGGAATGAGGCACTATTCCAGCATTGCCCAGTTAGTGGCCAGCACCCTAGAGGGGAAAGCCTTAGCTTCAGTGTCAGCCCTATGTCCTGTGAGACCCTTCTCGGCAGCCCATTATGTCTTTAGTCTGGCAGAAAAATCAGAAAGGCAACAGTTTAAAGGCAGGGGTTTTTGAATGGGAATTGACTGTCTTCCTAGGATACCAATCCCAGCCAAAGCTGCCACTGGAACCATTCACCACTGTTCATTTTGCCTAAAAGAACACAGGAGAGGGGAAACGACTGCCTCTGATTTTATTTCTTGCCCCAGAAAGGTTCCAGCTAATTCCATTGACACACTGATGCCACCTCTTCTCCATGAAAATTTTTGCCTCTTTGTAGGATCCTCAGTCCTTTAGAAATATTAAGCAAGTGTATAGATTTCTAAATTGGACTCACATTCAAGGACTGTTCTCCATGTATTTCTTTCTCTCGGTTACATGTTTGCTATTGTATAACTGCCCTTACATTTAAACAGGTGCATTTTCTCTTATTATATTTTTGTGGCTTCCTGTTATAGGACTTTGTGTAAGGCTTCAAGGGTAGCTTCCGGTTGACTTTGAAGTACTCCTTGGGTTACTTGGCCGAGGGCCACTGGACTTGCTTGTCTGCTAAGGAGACCTGTGGGTAGTCCATTTGAAAGTATGCACTTCTCCAAGGTACAGCAAACAAACAAGCTTGAGTTCTAGAAATGAGAGTGAAAGATCTGACCTCTATAGTCAGATCTACTGCTGTTTCTCCACAAAACTCAGTTTCTGTTATCAGTTTCTGTTCTCTCAGGCCTCTTTGACCATTGTTTGCAGCTGGTTCTTGGTTTCTTTCCCTCTCTTTTAAAGGAAATATAAAAACCAAATCACCCTAGTAACCTTGGCCTTATAAAACTTGTAAACTCTTTTCAGTAAGGAAACTGTTGAAAAGCTTCTCTAAAGGTAGTCTAAACACTTGCAGATGAAAAGAACTAAAAATATATTAAATCTTCTTAAACTTTAGTCCCTGCGTAAGTTCTATTGTTGCTGTGGTTATAGTCCTATCTTATGAACCATTCAAGAGTAATTTGTCCTGTGGTTGCGTTTTCTTTTGTGGTTGGGGAAGGCCAGGCACAAATCTTTTCAAGAGGTTAAATGAAAACTGCTGGGTTTTTCCTAAATGAATTCCAACATTCGGTTAGACAGTTTCGCCCTTATCCCCTAACCGTGTCGTTATTTACTTTATTTTTACCTAATGAACTCGCGCACGAGAGTGCTGCAAACTGGTAACCTTCTGTCATTGCTAAGGGTCACATTTACTATTTTCTCCCTCTCCCAGCCATCTGGTCTCCCTGTAAAGCCATTAATATCAAACCAAACAGTTATCAGTGGTAGATACTCCTCAGAAACAGAGTCCCATGGTAAGCTGGCCAAAAGAGAAAAAAGCAGTTGAATCATTTTTTAGGTCCATGTACCAATTTTCTTTAGCCCGAATCTCCTTTATATTCACTGAAGACTTTCAGGAAACAATGGGCTCTTGAAGAATTTGGTATTTTCTTAAGTGAGAAAAATAATGTGCTGCTCTATTCACAAGAGAAGTGGAGGGTCTTTGGGTGGGATTAGAGTTTCCTGCATTCGTCGCTTACAGAACTGCTCTGGACAGGGTGCAAGGGCCACACCCAAGCTGGCAGTGTCTCCCAGAAGTTGACAAATAGGAGTGGAATATTGACCTGCCTCCCCAGGCTAATGTGAGGGCTGCTTTCAAAAGAGAGTTTTTGTTTTTGTTTTTTGTTTGATCAATGTCCTTAAGCTTAGAGTAGTAGTGCTCATGCCTGGCCGGGTCTCAGAGTCAACTATAGAAATATGCAGGGTCACCATAGTCCTCCTGAAATCAGAACCATTTTAGGAATCCAGGATGGGAGAGATATAAAGTGTATTTCAGCTCTTACAAGAGTTTGCAATTTCATCATTAAAATCAATGATAAATGTTTAGAACTTCTTATACTTTATACCTGTAAAAATACACTAAAATATCTTCTACCTCTGACGCCGGGGGTCATCTCGATACTTGAATGTAGGTTGAGGTAGTTTTAAAGGAATAAAGTTTTAAAAATAAACAAATACACCTCGGGAAGAAAACATTTAGACACCATGCTATTAATCTTTTGTACATATGGTCAGGAAGGAGAAAATTCCTTTCAAACTATGAATTATCAAAAGAAATTTCCCCTACTTTCAAAACTTTAGAAATAATATAAAGCCCTTTAAAAATCTTTCAGGAATTATATTTTTACATTGAAATCAGAGTTTAAGGAAGCAGATCATCAAAAGAAAAATTCCTTCCACCTTTTCATACAAATATCTGTAATAGATTTAGAAGTCAAAAATTATAGTGGATTTGGCAAATTTGGCAAATGATTATCCTTCTCTATTTTCTTAAAGTTTCCAGTCAGAAAAATGCTAAAATTAAGTTATCATTTATATGGATGACTTGTGTACTAGAACTTAAAACCAAACATTAGACTATAAATACACTATATACATATCATTACTGTCTTCAGGGATATAAGATTCTAGATAGAAATAGGGAAATATATTTTAAATGCTATAGCAATTCTAGTTTTACATATTAAAAAAACTAGAAGAAAAGATAACAAAATGTTAAAAGTGATTTTATCTAAATCGTGAGTCTACAGATGGTATACATTTTTTTCCTTTATATTTTTCTGGTTTTCCCCATTTCCCATAATATGCATTTAGTATCTTGAAATTAGAAAATTATTTTTTCTTCAAAGGACATCCCTGATCAGATAATGATCTATCTTCCCCAGAGTTTTATCTGTATTGGTACCAAATTACATTTTCAGGGAAAGCATGGAAGTTGTTTTCCATCAAGTCTACCCAGAAGATTAGGGAAATAAACACTTTGATTTTCCACTCAAAGGTCATTAGGTATCAAAAGGATATTTGTAATATACATATGACTTATGAAGCATAAGTGAACCCCACTCAATTTAAGAATTAAATCATTGCCAAGACTATGAAAGCTACTTGCATTGCCTTCCCAACCCACCCTCTGGCTTATTTGCCCCTAGAGGAAATCAAGATTGTGATTTTTGTATTAATCATTCCTTTGATTTTTAAATTATTTCTAGCACTTATGTATGAATCCCTGAAAGAATATATTTGTTTTAGTTTTGTATATTTTTGAGTTATATAAAAGTAGTATTATACTATATATATTTAAAAAAATGTTTTTAGAGAGAGAGTAAATGAGGGAGAGGAGAAGAGGGAGGGAGGGAGGGAAGGAGGGAGAGAGAGAGAGAGAGAGAGAGGATTTTAAGCAGACTCCATGCTCAGTACAGAGGCTGATGTGGGGCTCGATCCCATGACCTGAACCGAAATCAAGAGTCAGACAGACGCTCAACTTAGGGCCACCTAGGCACCTAGGCAATAATACATAATTATTCTGTGAAATTGCTTTTTTTTATCAACATGTTTTCAAGATTCATCCATATTTCTGCATGTAGAGAAGTTCATTCATATTCAGTAGTTCAGTAGTGTTTCCACATTGTGAATATACTATATTTAGGTCTTTTCCTGCTGGTGGGTATTTGGATTGTTTTCAGTTTTTTCATATTATGAACATTGCCTCTCGGAGCATTTTTTCGTATGCTTTCTAAAGCGCATCCAGGATACTTCTCTAGGGTATACACGAGCGAAACAGGTCATAAGATATGTGGCTTTTAACTTTACAACAGAATATCAACTTCTTTTTCCAAAGTTGTTGAACAAAACTGTACTCCTACAAACAGTGTCCAACATTTCCTTTGGTCCACATCCTCATCGATACTTGTGCTGTCAAACTTAATTTTTGCCAAAATTGCTACATATTCTTTTTATCCATGAGTAATAGCTAAATCTCTCGCAGCTATTTATGTTTTCATCTACGTTAAGTTCTTGGGGCTAAAAGGTTCCATATGTTTACTGTTTACAAGCAATTCCTGTTCCAACCCAGCAGGAGATTTGAGATATTTTTTGAGAGTTTAGATTTCATCTCCAGGCTAGTTTGTTATTTCCATGGGTCACAAAAAACAATAGAAAAGATGCATGGAAAACCAATTACGGTAGATCTTTTGTCTGTCTTATGCTAAAAATGTTCCTATTTTCCCTCTACACAGCTCCTTGGAAGTCAGAACTTGATTCTGCACTTATAAAGAAGAAAGAAAGAGAAAGAAAGAAAGAAAAAAAGAAACAAACAACAGATATGGATTTTAAATAACTGAGTAAAAGAAGAAGAAAGGATGAAGGGACAGATAGGAAGTGTTAAAAAAAAAAAAAAGACTATTAGGTTGTGTGTTTAAAGCAGGGTATAAACCTGTGAAACCAAATCATGGGCTCAAGTGTTTGGACTGCCATACCATGAGTATGGGATGCTGAGCTCCGGTTCAAAAGCAATTTGTTCTTTTGGTTTCTCACACAATCTTCTCCTAGTAGTCAGAAATGGAATTAGTCCCTTTTTGCTGCTGAGAAAGGGTAACTAATTTGTCTGTAGCCTTAGAGGAAGACTCTGAATTCTACCTTTTATTCTGGCTCTAGCAGTAAAGGCAGTCTGTGGGGTCATGAGCAGCAAGATTGATTTATACCTTTAAAATATAATCTCCTTATGCTCTACTGATGTCAAAGATTCTAAGATATCACGGAATCACCTATTTGCATCCTTGAGCTCTCTTGTGAGTCAGTGTCTGTTATTTTCGTGAAGACCTGGAGCTGGCGGCAGCCAGGCTTTCCCAGTGCAGGGCAGACATTGCTGACCTGTTGTGGTCTCTCCAGCCTCATTCCCTTTGCTGCTCCTGCAGCCTTCGTGCAGACCTCCACATGTCTCCTGGGAAAGCCTTCATGTCTACCTAACACCAACGTAACTCCCTCAACTTTTGTTCTGACTCCATTGTTTGAGGTACAGATAGATTGGGGAGATTCATTCAAGTTAGATACGAGCTCTTAAATTTTGACTCAGGGTAACAGCTTCGCGCACAGAACCACCTGGCGGCTCACAGCGACAAGCACGCTGTTCTCCCAGAACATGCTGCACTTGACTCAATGAGGCAGGAAGACTGAGATGCCAACTTGTACTTGACTTCCTGCCATTCCAGCTGGTCGCCTGGGACCACACCATCCCAAGTACCTCTGATGCCTCCCCCACCCCCAATTTTGTCAGGCAAAGGGGTCACCTCAGGTTTGGTTTTTGATGTTTCAGCCCTGCTCTGGGATTACATCTCTCTCAGTAGTTGAAAATCCAAGGCTTAAAAATATGAAGTGCTGCTTTCTTTTAAGTTCTGTATATCTGATTATGCTTTTATGTGTGCTTTGTGTAGTAGCTAGTTCAGCTTACAACTTTCCAGGCATTCCTCTTTAAATTCACTTTTGGGGTGACTGGATGGCTCAGTTGGTTAGGCATCCAACTTCAGCTCAGGTCATGATCTCCTGGCTTGTGAGTTTGAGCCCCATGTCAGGCTCTGTGCTGACAGCTTGGAGCCTGAAGCCTGCTTCAGATTCTGTGTCCCTCACTTGCTCTGCCCTCACCCACTCATGCTCTTTCTCTCTCTCTCAAGAATAAGTAAAAACATTTTTAAAAATTCACTTTCCTCTTGCCTTAGAAGCCCCTCTGTTCCAGGAAACCCAGCAGAATTAAGAGCAGAATGAAACTTGAGTTAATATAGTCCCGAGGACAAGCAATTAGAAGTCCCAAGTACTGATTGATGTGGAAAACAAAGGCAAAAGAAAAAATTAAATTTCCTTGCTACTTACAACCCATTGACAAGCCCTTGAAGCAGGCATAGTGACCTTCCTATAAGAACTCAGCTGCCTAGACGTTAATATGTTGCTCAGAGCAAAAGGCAATGTTAGCTTAACATTATCTTGACCTCCAGGATCCTGTAAGTCTACTTTAACATATAAAAATTCCTTTGGAAGATATTGTTCTTTAAATAATTGTGAACTAGGCATTCAGTGGGGTATCTCTTGGGTGGCAGGCTGGTAAGAACAGTTTATAAGTTTCACTCTATCTGAGTTGCAATTTCTTTTTCTTTTTTAAAGTTTATTTTGAGAGAGAGAGCATGTTCATGAACAAATGGGGGAGAGGCTGAGCGAGGGGGAGAGGGAATCACAGGCAGGCTCTGCACTGACAGCCCAATGCTGGGCTTGAACTCATGAACTGTGAGAACTCACAACTGAGCCAAAGTTGGATGCTTAACCTACTGAGCCAATGTCTTTTAAAAATTTTTCTGAAACAGTAAAGTACAGGGCTGAAAATAGAACCTTAAAAAAAGAAAAAGCAAATGTTGTCTATATTGCTTCATCATAAGATGTATTTCTGGATGGAATTTCTCAAAACTAACACGGAGGGGATAGGAGAGGGGAAGATGTCATATTTTAAGCATGTTTTCTCATTAGCACTTCTACATTGTGCATTGATTTGAATTTAGTTGTTGGTATTTTTTGCAAGTTTCTCACCATCACTTATCAATTTATCTTTTCATCTGTTAATGAGAAAGCATTAATAGATCAAAAGATGAGTAGCGAGGAGTTAAGTATAAGCAGGAACAAATACTCCATGAGTTGGTGAATAGATTTTTCTGGGCTGTCTGGGCCTATGAGAATAATGACCCAACTGAAATTATTTTAAAATAACTTGAGGATGCCTGGGTGGCTCAGTCAGTTAAGCATCTGACTCTTGATTTCCACTCAGCTATGATCTCACAGTTCATGAGTTCGAGCCCTGCATTGGGGTCTGTGCTAACATCATGGAGCCTGCTTGGGATTTTTTCTCTTTCTTCTGCCCTTTCCCCATGCACATGTGTTCTCTCAAAATAAATAAATAAACTAAAAAAAAAAAAATATTTGTTCTTGGGCCTGTCTTCCCCACTAAATTATATGCTCTTCTGTGGGGGATATGTTATCTCTTAAACATTTCTATCTCCCCAGCATTCATTAGGAGTATTTGGCACTTAATAGGTGCCCATTATTTGCTAAACTGAACTTTACCAATGGCATCTGGCATGACTTGATTTAGGACGTAAGTTGGAAAAACACTGTTCTGTGTTTTCAACAACCAGGACTGACCATGTTCAAAACCAAAACATTACATTGGAAAAAATAACTTTCCAGCCTCCTAATCTTTTGGTCCTTACTGCCGGAAACAGCATGGAGTGATTCCTATTTTTTGAATTGCATACAGAAACCTCATCCCTGCTTAATAACAACATATTTATTGAGCAATTACTATGTGCCTGGCATAGTCTTACATCTGAGATACATTAACTCATGTAATCATCAGAGGAAGCAGCATTATGGGATAGGCACTCTTACTGTCTCCATTTTATACATGTAGCAACTGATGTAAATGGAAACTTCTATACCTTTCCCAAGCAGATGTATATAATTTTCCCCAAATACAAACCCAGTGAGTGGTAGAGCAGGGATTCAAACCCAGAGAGTCTAGCTTCTGCATCCATGTGCTTAGCCCTACACTGTATTTTCTCTCTGCATTCAGTAGCCATGTAGACAGAAGAGCCTTGATGGATGGTTGTGGAAAGAGGAACAGTGAAGCCAGGTGGTACCTCCTGGGATAAAACCAAGGCAGTGTCCTGTGTCTCCCCTTGCTCCCCTGTTGGGTGGAGCCAGTCTGGCAACAATGTCTCCCTCCTGTGGCATGTTTCAAACCCTTGGTGACTGAAGTGGCTCTGATCCAGCTAAATGGATTAATGATTTCAGTTAATACCACCAGCACCACCAACCAGGCTGGCTTTCTTTTCCCCACATGCTCTTCCTTATCTGGTACAGACATAAGTTAAAAGATGACATTATGTGGGTAATATAGTGTACAAATGAATAAAGGTCTCCACATCTGACAGAATGGAATATAAAGGTTGGCTGCAACCAGGGCAGCTGATACTTAATTGCCAGATTTACAGAGTCATGTTGAATTGATTAAGGAATCTCCTGAAGCTCTTGTTGAAACAAGTCCCCAGTTGTCTAGACTTCCTACAGCTACTTACAGAAAATAGCAAGATATTATGAAGAAATATTGGAGACGGTAGTGGGGGCAGGTGCAAGGAGTGTCTGTGAATGACTTCTAGCAGTGAATTAATCACTAACCCTGCACATAAAATTCTGTGTGGATATACTGAGTTCTTTTCATTGATAGCCCAAACTTTAAGTCAAAGCTTTGTATGTAGAAACATGGGGAAATAGTTAAAGATAATGAAATAAGCAGAATATTGGTGTACCTCCTTTGAAATGAATGGGTAGGGTGCCTGGGTGGCTCAGTTGGCTGAGCATCTGACTCTTGATTTTGGGTCATGATCTCATGGTTCACGGGATCAAGCCCGCAGACAGGCTCTACGCTGACAGGATGGAGCCTGCTTGCGATCTCTCTCTCTCTCGCTCTCGCTCTCTTCACCCCCACCCCTCAATAAATAAATAAATAAGCTTTAAAAAGAAAAAAAGAAATGGGCAAATGAAAGAAGGCAACCCCATTTTTGTAATCTCCTTATAGGAGGTCTCCATATTGTAAAAAGAATGCTTTTCCCAAAAGTCAGCCTCTACAGTGATTGTTACAAATTCAGAAGTTTTCTCTAGAGAGAACATTATAAATTGTAGATAGAACTCCAGGCTAACCTACAAGAGGGAGTGTAACTAAAATGCTACATATTTGTTCCAGAAAAAAGTAGAAGATATTCCTGTTGAAATATCCTGGGAGAGTTTCGTATTATTTCACTTTGAAAGCAAATGCTTAAGAAAAAGCCGTTTTAATTGAGAGTTGGGCTGAGAGAAGTGAGGCTCTGTGCAGATACTGAAGGGGTTTTCAGGGAACTTTGAGGAAGCGTGAGGTTCATAGCACAACCCGGATGTATCTCAAGTATCCAGAACAGTCCCAGACCCATTGTTGGATGTGCAGTGAATACAAATTGGGTGCATGTTGATTGAACTTAATTTTCATTTCAGGAAGTATGACTTTCCCACCTCTTATAAAGGCATAATCATTAGAGCTATAGTCATGTCATAGATGAAGTAAAGAGGGGGAAAGAAAAATGGGGAATGTTGAGAAGCACTGATGTGACAAGTAGGTTGTTTAAGACATAATTAATGATCAGTGAAGAAAAAGCCAGGGATTACTTGCATGGTCCATTTACCCAAGGGAGAAGGAGGAAGAGGATAGGAAAGGTTTTGCGCCTTGCATTTCCTGGGCCAAGAGGTACTGTGAGACAAGAACAGCTGAATTGCTGGCCAGAGCTCTTTGCAGGTGGGACGAGAAAGAGAGAAGCAGAAATAAAACTCCTTGGAGTGTATAGCCTTAGTTACAGAAGGAGTGTTGTATCTCTTTGATGGATATATGTAGGGGCTATATTTTAAATTCTTATTAATGAATGAAAATATTAAACTGGTATAGGATATTGGAAAAGACACCACCAGGCAGAATCACACCTGCATTTCAGTTTAAGCTCCTCTATTTAATAGTCACATGACTTGGGCTGAGTTTCTTCTTCTTCTTCTTTTTTTAACTTCTCTTCTCTGCAAAATGTGGTGAAAAACTTTTTTCCTTGCCTGTTTATTATAATTGTGATACCAGTGAGATTCTTCTCAAGAAACAACTTAGAAGACTGTAAAATGATGTTCACATTTCCAAAAGTGTAATAACTTATTCATCCAGGAAAGTGAAAACGTTGGGCCAGATGACCTCTGAGATCATTTCTTCTCTGAAATTCTAATGATCAGCATAGCCTGGGTTTAAATTTTCATGTTATTCCTCATCAGCAGTTTACTAATGTCACTGACCTGAGAAAGAGGAATGCAATGGTCCATTCCAGGCTATGCCCCTGGTTTGCTGAATGTTTTGTGCCTGGTTTCTCCTTCAGAGGACAACTAAAGAGCCCGTGAAACATTTTGAACCGAGGTGCTTTTTCATATTCAGCCTGTCTGTTAAATTAATGTGACCATATAATTTGCCATCTAACCAGGAACACATATGTGTAAAAGGAGTGCTGTGAATAATTACATCAGGACAACAGCATACCTCAAATAGCAGGGAAACCTGGATATCTGGTCCTCTTATATGAAAAATGTTCAATATTTTGCTGAGGTGTGGGACATTAGAAATATTCCTGTTGAATTTAGGTATCTACTGCTGTTACAGATAAGCAAGGTGCAGCTCTGTTAGAATCTTAGAGGACAGACACACACATCCCTAACCATGGTAATGAATAGGAGGCTGCTTTTTGCTTTTAAGAAAACCTATTGTTGCAGCTTTGTGGTCAAAAATAAGAGGATACACTACTGTTTCAAATTTCCTGACATTTCATTTTTATTCCACTTTGAATGGGCAGGACACAAATTTGTCTGATGGGGTGACTGTGCCTGGGCTTCTGTCTGCTTTGGGTATTGTTAGTACAGTTGTGCTAATGCTTAGTAAGTGGTCATTACATCTCAAACAAAGTTTGGTCCTATGATCAAATATAACAAAGGAACAAAAACAGCTTGTGCTAGAGATTTCCACCAGGCACAGCCATGTGCTCAGGGCTTTTCAAACCAGATAATCCGCAGGGGTGAGACTTGTGAAGTAAATTGAGTTATCAGATCTCTTTGAAAATGTCTAATGCCCTAATGCACCTAGAAATTAGACAAATAGATTTCTGCTACAGCTGTGGGCTGGGGGAATCTCAATATTTTCTAAAGAAAACTATTAAACATAAAGAGAAAGTTACACTACTAAGGTTAGAAGCAAATAAAGAGATTAACTTTCTAAACAGTTTGTGGAGAGGAAAAATGGCACAAGCAAGTCAAAATGGAAGATAATAAATATCCTTTTTATGTTTTAAGTTATTTTATTCATTTTTGGTAACCCATTTGGCTGCCTAATTCTGTTTGATTTAGAGCATTAATTAATTTAATTAGATAAATAGGCTTCATGGTAGGAAGATGTATGTTTGTTAAGTAGAAGAGGGATGCTCAAAAACTTAAACACTGATGATAAAAATCAGTCTGGTATTAAAAAAAAAATTAATGTTTTTTATTTATTTTTTTTAATTTTTTAAATGTTTTTTAAATTTATTTTTGATACAGAGAGAGACAGAGCATGAGAGGGGGAGGGGCAGAAAGAGAAGGAGACACAGAACCGAAGCAGGCTCCAGGCTCTGAGCTAGCTGTCAGCACAGAGCCCCACGCAGGGCTCAAAACCCGGGAACCATGAGATCATGACCTGAGCTGAAGTCGGACGCTTAACCGACTGAGCCACCCAGGAGCCACAGTCTGGTATTTTTTTAAGTTTATTTATTTTGGGAGAGAGGAGAGAGAGAGAGAGCGCGCGAGCGAGCGAGAGAGCGAGCAAGTGAGCACGCATGCGCATGGTGGGGGAGGGACAGGGAGAGAGAATCCCAAGTAGAATTTCACAAACCAGGAGATCATGACCTCAGCTGAAATCAGTCTGACACTTAACCAACTGAGCCACCCAGGCATCCCAAAATCAGTCTGGATTTTAAGAATCTAACACAGCAAGGGGCACTTGGGTGACTTAGTTGGTTAAGCACTGGACTCTTAAGCTCAGCTCAGGTCTTGATGATCTTGGGTCGTGAGTTCAAACTCTGTGTTGGGCTCTGTGCTGGGCATTAAGCCTACTTATACACACACACACACACACACACACACACACACACACACAACTCATACAGTGAACTCATATATAGATAACTAAGTAGAACTGTCACATTGCTCTGCAGCCATTTGGTCACTTTAGAGTTCTTTTTTTCTCAAGAGGTTCTTATTTCTAGTGCCTGACTCTGAAAAAGGGCTGTCCATTTGTAATTCTGGGGAAATTTCACCATGATTAAGTTTTTGAAAATGTATACCAGGTCCTGTGATATTTTTGCCTGAGCCCTAGTTACAGTAAGGAACAGTAATTAGGGAATTTCATGGTATTGCACATGTAGGCCATTGTAACCTGTCTAATGCAAGCAGGCATAACTTCTTCAGGTTATTTGTACATTTTGAAATGTCTAGAAAAGACTCTGAAGAATGGTATTATCTCCTTGTGCAAATATACTGGAATCAATTATTTTTTTTTATGGTTCAACTGCCATTCTTATTTTATGACTGTAATTAGGTAATGAATAAAATGACATGCACTTGGTACTTTCTGGAGCTCCAAAGTCCAGTCAAGCATGCTGCTTGTTGCCATGCAACTCAATTATATAGGCTGTATATTTTTTTACCCAGTAGAGTTGTTTTTACGAACAGGTGTTCAACTAATGGGACAAACAGAGGGTGTGCAGCTACAGCCTTCTCATTAACATCACAAAATAATTGAAAAGGACAGATACTCCAGAAAGTCCAGCTCAGGGGATAACTCTGAACCTAAAGTAGATCGTTTCTCTGAGCATTAGGCATGATGCTGCAGAAAGGCTGGATGGAATCTCAGAAGACCCTCACTCTGCTTCCAGCAACGTCGCTTAAATCACCAATGACTTTGGATAACTCGACTGCTTTGAACCTCCATTTCTTCCTCTACAATTGAAGCTCCCTCTACCTGGCTACAATAATCCTATCCCTACCTATCTCCCAGGGTTTTTGTAGGATTCAATGAGATGGATTATGTTTATGAATAGCACTATAAATTATAAACACTATATAAATACAAGCTATCATTATTAAGGTTCTAATCCTTTTCCTGGTGACTCAGGATCTACTGTTGGGCAACTAAATGCTATCAGGTTTTGCAATCATTACAATAGCAAGATTGAGCCCTGCATGGGGCTCCTCACTGACACCATGGAGTCTACTCGGGATTTTCTCTCTCCCTCTTTCTTTGTTCTTCCCCTGCTCAAGCTCTCTCTCTCTCTCTCAAAATAAATAAACATTTAAAATAGCAAACCATTTTAGGGGTGCCTGGATGGCTTAGTTTGTTGAGTGTTCAACTCTTGATCTCAGCTCAGGTCATGATCTCAAAGTTTGTGGGTTTGAGCCCCACATCTGTGCTGTCAGCACGGAGCCTGCTTGGGATTGTGTGTGTGTGTGTGTGTGTGTGTGTGTGTGTGTGTGTGTGTCTCTCTCTGCCCCTCCCCTGCTCATACACGTGTGCTGCCTCTCTCTCTCCTTCTTTCTCTCAAAATAAATAAATAAATAAACTTAAAAAAATAGCAAAACAGTTTAGAAACTTTATTCAACATTATGACTAATATGATTTCTTAGAACATTTCATTTGCTTTGTCCAGGTAATTAATGACCAGTATGGAAAAATGAAATGGTAGAATCGACTAGCCCAAGTTGAAGAAAATGACTTTGAGAAGTGGAGATCATTGAAGATCATACTCTTTAAGTTCCAGAATATTATTTCAGTCTCATATTAAAGTCTTAGCAAATTAGTAAGGAACTCAGAAAAGCTTCTAAAGATTTTAAATACTAGACTAGAACTTGTGATATCATGTGTCTCCATATCTCATGGACAATTTAGTATTCCACATTGCTTAAAGAAAACGTAGGTCATCTAGCCCACCCTTTTCCCTTTCCCTGTTCCCCATCAACCAGATCTAAAGGGTGTTCAATGAATATATGAGTATATTCATTATGGCATCTTTTGTGAGAACTGGAGGCAACAGAAATGTCCAGAGGATTCAATAAGCAAAGAGTGAATATAAATAGGAAACCAATAAAAAGCAGTTAGAAACAATGCATTAGAAATATTAGAAATATAATCAGCAACATAGATAGATTTTAAAATATGGTGTTGAGAGCAAGAAAGAGGGTGAATGGGAGAGAAAAAATAGAATGAGATATAAAACCTAAGAACCTAAGAAGGGCCTTGTGTGTACTATGAATTAAGGAATATGTTAACATGAGCCTCAAAACAAAACTAAGACTAAAAATTAAACAGTTGGTGGACTGCCCCATCTTTCAGACTCTACCAATAAAATTCTTTCTAAGGTAATTTTTTTTTGCATAATGAGGGACTACTTCCTGACTCCCTCAACACCCTTCATGCTGCAGCCCACACCAATCTCTGGGCTTGGGTTGTCTACTCTCAGCTGTCCAGGAGAATAGCTGATGATTGACCTACTAGACCACCCTCCATGCTTTTCAACACCATCATCAAATGGTTTTCTAGTCTTGTCCAAGTCATGCCCTTTTGCTGCTCCTTATAGATTTGGTTTTATTATTATTTAGTCATCTAGGAGCTTTTCTGAGTTAGTTCCAGGGACTCTCCACCTTTTTAAATTGTGGGACCTGAACCGGATATAATGTTAATGAAAGAGGAGAGGATCTCCCGTTTTCTTCATTCCTGCTTCATACACCCCAATGCCAGCCATCTCCAAAGGATGTTGTTCTATTTCCCAGAAAAAGCATGAAGAATACATAATAAAGGGTTAACACTTTCAGGCATAAGTTATTGAATTCAAGTTCTTTTCAAAAATAGATTTCACTCCTGGGAGCCAATAGAATAGAAATTTGGAAGGGGGTGAGGGGATATGAGAGCTAGAGACACTGTTTATATACATTTTCTTAGGGAGAAACCACACAGGAAGGAAATGAAGTACATCAGTGAAGACTAGACTAAGCAGATCTGTCATTTCCTTAAGAATTCCAGGAAACTTCCATCATGATCCTCTATATCTACTGCCTTGAATGATGGCTTTTAGTTTCCCACCCAGTAGATACTAAGAGATTAGAAGAGTTCAATGTCTGCTTTAGATTGTTTCTGGTTTTGTTTTTAACATCAAAGGATGGAGCAGTTCTGAAATATCTGGCCGGGTTGTCATGTTTGGTCACATTTTATCAAGACTACCAGAAGTAAATTGTAAGAAATTATATGAGGATGGGTAAAAATTAACTTCTCTACTTTTAAAAGAGTTTCTATCATTATCCAAACATGGCCATAAGCTAACATTAGAACCCTGAAACAAATAGAGTAACCTGACCTTGTGATGAACAATTCCTTGAACCCCTAGCATTCATGTTGAACTTCTCCTTGGCAAGACAATATAAATCTACCAGCTCTCTGTCTGGGCTGGATGGATACGGTGCTTCCCACAGGGAACCTGACTCACAGAGGCAGTGAGTGACTTGGCAGAGAGGCCAGAATGAGGTGAGGGGAGGCCTAGGTTCCAGATGCAGCTCAGCCACCAACTAAGCCCAATATGCAGGACAACTCACTTTACTCTTGATCTTTTATGTATTGCATTCATAGGTGACCATATCATTTGTTGCTCAGGCCAAGTGTTTTTTGAAGGGAAAAGGAGGTGCTATTAATAATCCACTGGGACAACTGATATATCTGACTCCCTCTGGCTTTAAAATTCCATTACAGCTGAATTAGAGCTGAAAATAGGACCCAGGTTCCTGGACATTAGACCCATCCTCTGCTCCCCAAGCTAGGCTGTCCTCTGCAGGACTTGTTTACGCTGGGATTCTGTGAAAGAGTGTTTAACGTATCACTTGAAGATTGATGAAGGGGTTTTCCCTGCAAATAGAAAAGACGGCCTTACCTGTATCTGTTTAGTCACATATCCACACACCCAAACCCTCTGTATGTTCAGAAACAACCGCCCTGGGATGCCAAATTCATATTAGAGTCATTGAAAGGTGGGGTGAGGGAGCCAGGGCAAGGAAGAGAGCAGATGCACCACCCCCTGAGTCAGGAGGAGCCCTCTATTTGCAGCCTCAAGCCAGGTCTCCCCCAGCCTGCCCAAGGAGGCAGACAGGATGGGTGTGGTCCAGGGGCTGCCTCTGGATCCTCAGGTGCTGATTTTTAAGTAGACAGGAGAGTATAAATCACTATGAGCCATATGCTACCCTTCTGCCAACAATTTCATGTTTGCCTACTTTTGCTGGACATCCCCATTCACTTGGCTTTTTAAAAGTTTGAGGAAGCCATTGACAGCATCTAAAACTCAATCTGGGTTAGGTCATGACACAGCCTTAAAAAATGTCCAAGTGAACTAAACCATTCCACACTAAGAAGTTGAAAACAAAGGTGAAATGTTTGAAGAATACCCATCCAAAGAAGCCAGAAATTCTGTCACTGTTATACAAAGCTATTTTACCAGTTTTGCAATTATGCCACTCATTAAAAAAAAAAAAAAGATTATTTTTGGTGAAACTCTGAATGGCAAGAGGAGGAAACATCAAGCTTCCACAGAGCAGCATTGGACTAGTGTTGGCAGCCACCCGGATGCCAGTAGCCTAATGCTTTCCTCTGAGCTTGAGTGCTCCATCTCCCTGTCTCCCAGGAGCCAAGATGGTGCTTACCTTCTCCCTCCTCTCCTCACTGCTTCGCTCACAGTGAAGCCGGAAGGCACGCTGCCCAGCTGCTCTGGGCTCCCAGCTGCCTGCAGACCCTGCGAATCACACACCTGGCCACACCCCTCTTTAGAGACAGGACGAGCCATAGGCAGCTGCCACTTGCCAGCAAGAGCTGCAGCAATCTCAGCTTTCCGAATGGAAGAAAGGGCTGTGGAGGACCCAGAGTCACAGGAACTGAGGGGGCCCCTTGCCTCAGGCTGCAGTACTGAGTCTCCAAGGAAGGAGGGCCCTTGTCCCCAAGGCTTGGCAAGCTGCTCCCCAGTGCCAGCCTTCCATGCAGGAGAGGAACTAGGTAATATTTATAAAGCCCTGTGAGGAGAATTTCTTGACATTTTATCTCCACTGTAGTGTCTCTGTTTCCCAGAAAGATAAATGCCACCATCTCCAATGAACATAAATGAATTTAACAAAGAATAGACCAATTCAGAAAAAGCATTCTGTGAGGCCCTACAGTCTGTAGGGAATTCCCTAAGGGATGTGATTTGAAGAATTCTACAGCAAACCCCCAATCTTGATACATTTCCCCCCATCAAGTTGCTTGGAATTTTTACCAGCAGAGGTTATATATTTTGCCTAAAACCTTGATTCTCCTGGTTGCCCCAAATGGTAATTATATTTATGTAACATTTCAAAGAATTCCCAGATACGTTATCTCACTAGAATCTAGTTAATACCCTGGGGGGAGAGGGGGAGGACATAACTCATTAAAACAATTATTGTCTATTAACATCACAACTTTAATTAGTTTTCCAGAGACGGATAAGCAAAGCCCCGAGGGGATAAGACCCTGGAAATCAGACATGTTTGGAGGAGGAGAGAGCTGAGAAACCACCTAAAACCTGGCTAGCTGGCCCAGGCAGAGCAGGCGAGGGCTGTGGGTCCCATGGGCACCCCTGCACCCACACGGGAGCCAAGGTGAGGGTCAGACAGAACAGCAATAGCCTCGAGGACAAACTTCATCCACTCACACTTTTCCCGGGCCAACCTGGAAATCACAATGAAGAGCCCCGGAGTGCCAGATAGACTTGGCCCGATGCTGAGAACTGTGCCATTTCCTGAAGACACACCGTGCCGAGTGCCCGGTGCCTCTGCCGAGATTCTCTCAGTAAGTATTATCTGGCTTACGCCGGGTATTTTTGAGGGAACAAAAGGAAGCTTTAGTTTTGAAACATCCCTTCTCACGTGTTAGCACAGTCCTTAAATAATGCACCTTTGAGGTTCTGAGTAATACTTCCCGCTGTCTGCCCTGAGCGTGTCTGGATGCCAAGAATTCACTTGAAATGCACGGGGAGCCCTATCCTAGCTGGAGCTGGAAGTGTGGTTTTGAGGACCCAGTAGTGTGATCTGGGGGTTCCTCTTCCTCTGAGATCCTATTGCTGACCTGAGTCCTGAGTCCTGGGACCCTTGAGTTCTGGCTGTGTGGTCAGGGGCAGACCTCCCCCCGCCCTCCCCCCGTCCCCCAGCCTCTGGCTTCCCTGTCCCTGTGTGCCAAGAGAGGGGTTTGCGTTTCACTGCTTCCCATTCCTGGCTGTGAGTTAGAATCACCCGGGAACTTTAAAAAACCATGCCAGACTTCGCACCCAAGGGTCCTTACTTAATTGGTTGGGGTGTGGCCAGTCCTGAGTATTAAAACACAGTTTTCCAGGCCTCCAATTGCTGAGTTAGATGATCTCTGGAACCTTCCAGGTTCTATAAAATTCCACAGTGCTGACAGTCTGGTCTTCCATTTTATTTATTGAATTATTTTTTTCCCCAAGCATATTTTTTTAAATTTTCAGTATGTTGCATAGGCTGATTTTTTAGAAATGCCTTTAATTATATAGAAACAATATATGGTTAAAGTATTGTTTGTTGGGGTATAATGGCATATAATACCGCATGTGTCTAAAATGTGTGATCTAATACATTTACACCTATAAGAAATGGTTACCACAATCACAATAGTGAACATTCCCATCACTCCCAGAGGTTTCCTGTGCCCCTTGGTAATGCTCCCACCCCCTTTCTCCCCCCTTCTCTTCCCCAAGTAACCACTGATCTGCTTTCTGTTACTATAATTTGCATTTTCTATCATTTCATACCAATGGAATCATACAGTATGTACCATTTATCATCTGGCTTCATATTATGTCCTTACACTTCAGATTTCAAGCTCTTTGAGAACAGAATCCACCTTTTATTTCTTTTCTCTTCCTCCAGGCCCCCAACTTATATTTACCCCCAAGAAACCCTTTAGCCATTATTTGCTTGATGGGAATCAGACCTTTATGACCTTAGAAGTGAGCCTCAGTTTGGTGTCCAACCCCCCACTGCTATTCTGTAGGCTCCTAGTCTGCAGCTTCAGCTCAGTTTAAAAATAATGCATTAGCTTAAATGCATTCCTTTGGGGTCCGTGGAGTTCTGGGGCTCAGAAAATGAGTGTTGAGTGTCCAGGTATGTGTTGGGGCAAGGGCAACCACCTGGGAAAGGTCCTTGGCTTTCACTGATTCTCAATCACCAGATTCTTTTTTTTTTAGAGCGAGAGCGAGAGAGAGAGAGAGAGAGAGAGAGAGAGAGTGAGAGAGTAGGGGAGGGGCAGAAAGAGAGTGGAGCTTAACTCAGGGCTCGATTTCACCACCTTGAGATCATGACTCCCAGGACCTGAGCTGAAATCAAGAGTCAGACACCCAACCGACTGTGCCACCCAGGCGCCCCACCAGATTCTTGACCCAAAGGAGGAACTATGGCATTTATGTCATGCTTTAGTTCTATTATGATGCTATATGTATTTTACAAATATGATGTCTATTTGTAACTCCTCTACTGTCTGCCCTTTCTCCGCCCTTCCCCTCTCCTCAGTACCTTTGTTTTGTTCTCTGCCTGCCCTGGTTGTACATACATTCCCTCCTTCACTAAAGATACCACCCGCCTCTCGAGGCAGTGCTGCTCCACAGGAACTTTTGGCCTGGCCCTTCTCTTCAAACCTTCTCACCTAAGTCATGTGGAGTATTGTACCTCATTAGTCAACGATTCTTATTCCCTTTATTTAGCACTTTCCCTGAATACCTGGAAACCACCTTGCCCAAATATCACAAACCTACATCTCCTCAGAACCCAGAGCATGGGATTCCTTTTTATCTTAAGCAAGATCAGCATTTGCATTGTTGAAAATAAGTATTACAAGAACCAGACCTAACAAGAAATGCCACTGCAAATTCACAATTGAGCCACCTCTACCTAATCCAGGTGGCCCCTCTTATCCACCTATATAAAACACAAAAAACCTTTTATTAATACTGTGTCTGATTTTAGACTGAGATGAATAATAGCAACATCAGCTTCTGAATGAGAAGTCCGAATGCATCTGGGATAGTCGCACAAACGGTGGTTTCCAAGTGTCTTCCAGAGAACAGGAAAGAGCAAGAAAAACATCTTACCTTCTGGCCAAAAGGCCAAAATGAACTCTCCCTCGCCCCACGTCCACCTCAACCCCTTGCATGTTTGCGAGGGTCTGATACACTACACCCAGCAATGTTCTCTGGCTCCCTGCTTGACCAACTCTTAACTTTTATTCACCCTTTCACCTCTATGCTTCCCCAGCAGAATAGCGACTGTGGTAACTATAGCATTTCAGTCCAGTTTCTACACAATCTCATTCCTCTGCAATAAAGGCAACCCTCTGAAAGTTACTTACGTGGCAGTGGCAAAGGCAAGCCCTGGATTTGGAAGCCGAGTTTGCTGATGCCAGCCCACTTAAATAGCTGGGTTGGCTGACGCAGGCTGTTGATAGCACGTTTATTTACGCCTGTGAGTGCACGCTCAAGCAAGGACCTGAAAAACCTGCGGTGTGGGCGGGAGGAAGGCAGCTGCAAGTATGCCGAGGTTACATCTCTCCTGGTTATTCAAGTTTGATATGCAGGCAGTGACTTCTGAGTTTTCGTGGAACTTTCTCGGCACCACCTTCTTGCCCCTGATCTCTTTCTTAGCCAAGTAAGACTCTTCACCGAGATTAGATGGGAGATGCTGCTGAGAGAGGAAGGAAGCAACAAAAGACCCTGAACCCTTGCGCCAAGTTCCTTATTTTGAATGGGCTTCCAGTTAGATGTTGTCTCATTTTAAACCATAGGCTTGGTGAGGTTGATTTCACAGCTCTGTGGGCTGAATGCCAGGCTAAGAGCTTGGACAATTGCCCAATCGATGAAAAGTTGTTTTGTTTTGTTTTGTTTCCAGGCACAGAATGTACAAATAAAGAACAGTTATAGGGGAGGTTCAGACTAGGATGATACAATTTTAGATCCCTTTCAAGAACTATTTTGATTTTTTTCTTTTGCATCTGTACTTTCCTCCTGACTTCCCCTCCCCTTCCTTTGTTAATGAAATTCCTATCTAAGAGTTGAAAGATTCCCCATGAGAGCTCAAATAAAAAGCCAGTGTGTGAACAAGCCTGTGGGAAGATGCACTTCAAATGGGAGAGGGTGTGCGGTGGTTCATGTGACCATCAGTGGAAATGTTTCTGAAGGTGAGGGTATGTGTGTGGGTGTGGGGACCTGCTCAGTCTGTGCTTACCTGTTTTCTATAGCTAGATATGGCAGTTCATAGTCAATTGCAGCGTGCTAAACACATTAGGTGGGTATGATTTTGAGAGGATAAAGGAAGGGAGACAGGGTTGGTGAGATCATTTATGGGAGTGTCTGTGTGTATTTCTGGTATGTAGCACAGACTGTATCTCAGTGCCTTCCAGATTTACACAGCCTATATTCTTCACTTCACTGGAGAAAGAAAAAGCCCACTTGATTCTCTTGGAAATAGCAGCCAAATGTGAAAGAAGAACAGCAATCATTAAGAAAATTTCTTTTTCTCTTGAAAAAGGGGGTAATGGTGATAAAACATGTGTGGGAGAATGGTAGAGACAGGGGGCCTAGCCTATCCCAACCCTGGTTACCGGAAGAATTCTTTTGTTTCCTGACTAATTCATTGCCTAACTTTTGACTGTTGTATGGCCAAATCTGAATTCTTGCCTCCCAGATTTCTTGAATGCAGTGTCTATGTCTTGTTCATCTTTTGACACCCACAGAACCTAGCAGAAATTATGACGATGATGATGATGATGGTGTCTGAGTTTACACATGGGGCTGATTTGAGTCAATATTTAAAAAGTTGCTTCAGAATGTTTTCAACTACCTTTATTTATTTGTTTATCATTTGTCTTCCAGAATGTGATTTGCATGACCTCAATGACCTTGCCTGTCTTGCCTCCTCTGGTAACCCCAACACCCAGCACAGTGTCTGGCACATAGTAGGTGCTCAACAGATCTCTGCTGTTTGCTTAGTTTCTAGATTCTTGTGAAGGCTGTGCAACCCAAAAGACTGAAGTTCTGGAATCAGCCATCTCATCTTGATCCACACATGTTTCTTTTGCTCTTGAATAATGTGTTGGCTTTAAGCTATTCTTCTTTATCCAGTGTATCATGGAGATGAAACTAAAAGTGGCAGAAACCATAGGGCAGTTTTACATCACTAAGAACTCTGCAGGTATGTGGTTTCAGGTTGCTCAGTGGTGCAATGAGGTCACCAAGAACCCAGGCTTTCTCTGTGTTTCATTTTGTAGTCTTCAGTGCGAGAGCATTGCCTCCTACCGTGGTGGCAAGGTTGATACAGCAGCTTGGTGTATCACATCCTTAAATTACAAAAAGGGAAGGGAAAATGAGCTTTCTCCTTAGTAGCCCTCTTTGTTAGAGAGAAAAATCTTTCCAGAAGCCATTAGCAGACTCCAGTTATGTCTCCTTGTGGAGAACTGGGTCAAACACCACATTGGCTAAATCCATCGTCTGCAAAGAGGAAATGAATCAGGCTGACCGTGGTTCATTTTATGAGCCCCAGGAAAGAATCTACCTTTTCCAGAAAAATTCCCAATATCTGAACAAAGTCAGGATTCAGTTAACATGGAAGTAGAACAGTGCTACCAACAATACTGCCAATCTAAGAAATCCTTAGAGGTCTGATAAGCTGAACAGCTTCAGTGTGTGGATGCCAGTCCTGGGTGTGCCAATTGCACTTCATTCTATCAGTTCTCTATCTCTGTGTGCTTTTTTTTCTCTAATGAGAAAAGCTTACTTTGACTCTCAGCCAAACTGAAGCTATTTCAACAACCCCCAATAAAGGAAGTAGCTGGTCATGGTGGGGTTTTTTTTTGTCTACAGGGTTAGATTACCTGTCTGTATCACTGCTGATTTTCTCCATATTCAAGGAATTGCATATAATCTATTAGCCTCTTCTCCTATGTCAGAGGGGATTGACGATGCTGTCAATTTCTTAGAAACATTGAGTCTAATATTGCAACTCATCATAAAAAGGTTGCCAAACTGTCTATGAGGGTTTAAGACTCATTTCCTGCTCCTCTTCTTGTCTACTATATTTCAGTAGAATTACGTATTCCCACATGTTTGCATCTTTCTCTGCCTGGGAGCTCCAGCTACATTTTCAGATTTGTAAACTAGAAACATAGGGCTGATATAGCAATTCTCACATAGTTTTTTTTTTTTTTCCTGGTGATTAGCAAACTTCAAACTGACACCTGTATATGGGTAATTTTGCTTTCCTGCTCTTTACTGTTCTAGATGTTTTTCTGTGGTAGGTTTCAGGAACGGTTCTGTCCGTTATCACAGATCAAGAGAATTAGGAAGAAGGATGCTGTGAGCTAGATGTTAAGTTCCACAAAAAAAGAACAGTGTGTGGGAGATGGTAGGTGATCCATAACTGTTTGTCGAGTGACTGAAAGAATGGTGGAAAGGAAAGAGGATGGTCTTCTGAATCATGCAGGCTTGATTCAAGTCCCACCTCAGCCACTCACCATCTCTATGAGCCAGAGCAAGTCATAAAACTTCTCTTGGACTCAGTTTCCTCATCTATAAAATAGGAATGATGATACTTATCTCATAGGTTTGCCATAAGGACTAGAGATATTATATGTAGAGCACTTAGCATAATGCCTAGAACATAGTATATGCTTAACAAATGGTAATGGTTGCAATAAGAAGCCCAATTTTGCTTAGTCATCTTTGTAAGGCCCACACACAGTAGGCACAAAATAGTGAACCTAAACCTCCAGGTGCTACAGCAAAC
Organism: Suricata suricatta; assembly: GCF_006229205.1. Lineage (NCBI taxonomy): Eukaryota > Metazoa > Chordata > Mammalia > Carnivora > Herpestidae > Suricata > Suricata suricatta. The sequence goes on along the minus strand of NC_043700.1, from coordinate 150,777,778 downwards.
AGGAGTGTTTGGAAGGGCTACATAAAAGGCAGTGATCCCTAGACGGTGAGGCAACTACTCTTTTCCTGCTCAAAGCCAGAGATCACCGAAGTGCAGTGGGCTGTTTGATGACTGAGGAACATACCATGGTGGAAGGAGAGAAAAGCCATTCCCTGGGGAACAGAGAACTACCAAAGACTTTTAAGAAAATTTGTCATAAGGGATATAAACCTCTCAAGGGCAAAAATCTGACTTGTACAGAAACAGGAAGAAGGGTAACCGGAGCATACTTGCAGAAAATTTTGCCCCCAAGGTGTGAACTTGCAGAGACAGAGACTGAGAATCTCATCCGATGTGCAGATGATGTGGAAGTGCTGACTCCCAGCCCCTCACTGGGCCCAGCCTGGCTGGGAAGCAAATGTGGGAAGTCGCAGAGGATCAGCAATGACAGAGAACTTGGCTGCAGAAAAGGATGTCAGCTACCCTAGGTAGGCAATGTCTCCCTTGGCTGCTCCTGACAGGGGATTTTACCCATTCCCAGGTCAGGAGGGACTGGGAGTTCCAGCACAGCCACACTCTGTAGTCCGTGTAGTTTGCTGTAGACCGGTAGTGATTAGGTCACTCTCTCAGTGAACTTAGGTATTTCATTCCAATTGTGGGTTCCATCATCTTACCTAATCCACCTGTTGTGGAGTCCCAAGTCAGTGGATGGCTCGGACCAGGATGCTGTGGCCCACTCTTAGCACCCACTGCAGAAGGTGCCTGGGAAAGGCTGTTACAACTGGTGTGGTCCATGTCGCCTTTACTCTTTGATTTGAAAATCAGTTTCTTCGCATTCCATTTTGTTTCATCTGGAGTGTAATGAATGGGGAGGTCACAAGCACTGTTTTCCCTAGAAACTCCATTTATGTTATTGGTCAGAGGAGAGTAAGGCCCTTGGTAATGGGGAGCATCACCTGTTTGTGGAAAGAGAGTGAGAGGGCTCTGTCCTCACCCACCAGAGCTCTGACCGCCTCTACCTCAGCTCCTTTCCCTCAGCATTAGGATTCACTGCAGCCAGCAGGAGCTGTGGGGTGACATTCTCAAGAAGGGTGGGGGTGGAGCCTCACCTAAGAGGCAGCTCTTCATGAGTGACAGGAAGGTGTTGCAGATTGGGGCCACCTCAGCCTTATTGTCATCCCCTAACACACAGAGTGAGGAAAGAGAGGCCCCACACCCATGAAGTTTCAGGGATGGGCCCTGTGCTTTTAGAAAGCAGCGGGTGGGAAGCTGCGGTAAAGAAAAACCAAATCAGTTGGTAAATACTTGCCTGACTGGGCGTCAAACCTAGGCACAGTCCATGCTCCCAAGCACTATACAGCATGACCTTTGTGGCTACTTCTCAGGGCAGAGCCCGAAGCAGGAGGGGAAGAGCAGGTCCCACCTCCCTACAAGTACCCCCACGCCGAGTTCAATCTATGTGAGATACTTGACTTATGTGACTGATTTTACCTGGAAATGAGAGGAAGAAGAAAGGAGAAAGGGGAGCTAACAAAAATATAGAGCTTAAGGAAAAACCAGAAAACAACCCAAAATTCATATTTGACACAGTGGAGAAAGGGTTTGAAAAATACTTTAGACTAAAATTATGGATCAGCTGAAGGAAGAGAAGAGGCTTGATTAGCAGCTACAGACCTTTTCCTTCCTGCACCCTCCTCTCTACCTCAGAGGTTCCAGGGTGGACTCAGCATGTGACTCCAGAAGCTCTCATCCCCTTTCCATGCCTCAGCCCTTGTCTGCGTAAGGAGAGAGTCAAACTAGATGATCCCTCCGAGGTCCTTTCTGTTTTAGTCATCTTCCCTCCCAGGGGAGAGAGTCAGGGGCCAGTGGTTGAAGAGGAGAGACCCCCAGCAGCCACAGGGAAGGATGGCTCCCCTACTTAGTGCTGAGAGAAATGAGAGAAAGCATCAGTGGGTAGGTAAAACCTGAGCAACTGTTAGGACCCAGAAATACTCCACTCACTACCATTCAGAGGCTCCCTCGTTCTCCTCCTTAACAACCTGGGCCTCCCAAACCTCCTGGGAGCCAGCAATTAGAGGGGTATCACCTGGCACTGTGTGTGTGTGTGTGTGTGTGTGTATGTGTGTGTATCATAGGAAAAACCAGAACTCAACTCCAGCTACAATGCTTTAAGCATGTGTTTGGCTTTCCAGTGCCATACAGGGAGTCATCTTGAAAGAGAAAGCCCCAGGTGGGGCGGGATTTGGGAGATATCTAAAGGTCTTGATTTCTGCTTTTTTCAGTGATGTTCTTCCCTCCTCCATGGCCTTCTCTGAGGTTTCTGTAATGAGGCCCTGGGAGAGCAGTGGGCAACGATTTAAGGCTGCTTGTAAAATGGCTTCTGATGTGGTGAATTACATAAATGGTGATGTGCACTCTTGAATCTGACTTTTATCTCTCTGGAGGGTCAGCTCCTGGACCAGTCTGTCCAGTGGGTTCTGAGTGACCAGCTAGAGGGCCTGGCTTCCTGAGTTGATTTCCCAAAGATGATACTGACGAGGGAGCAAAAGGCAAGCTGAAGGTAAAGCACAAGCTAACATCCTGCAACCCCCTGCCCTCGGCCGCCTCTAGCCTCCCATGGGGGTCTGTGTGACAGTCCTCAGTCACTCTTGGCCACCCAAGAACAAAGGAAAGGGAAAAACAAATGGTCAACCAATAGAAGTCACAGTCATGTGGGACATGAATCTTCACCAGTTTGCAACTCTCTTAATGATTTAGAAGGGGGAAAAAGCAATCTTATCAAGAGACAGACCTCCAGAAACCTATAGACTCAATTTCCTGGGACCCTAACATCATCCTCCCCTTCATAGGATAGAAAACCTTACATAAATCAGTCACTCCTCACAACCCCAGTTGCAGCTCTTTCTGCCCATGGGTCCTATCCCTATGCTATAATAAAATCACTTTTTTGTACCAAAAAATTCTTTGTTAGCTCCTGAACCCCAACATTTCACATCAACACCACTGACTGTATTCACTGACTCAAAGGGAAATAGACTCTGCATTTTTCATGGTGCTGCCAGTAGATGCCCCATTTGTCCCAAGACCAAATCTCAGGCTGAGGAGAATTTGGGGTGGTTCTAGGGTTCAGAGGGAAAGCTCTGGACACAGTGTGGCCCTAGCTCAGACTTATGGTAACCAACTTTCCTGGTTTGCCCAGAACTGTCCTGGTTTAGCACTGGATGTCCCATGTCCCAGAAAATCCCCCAGTCCTGGGCAACCCAGGATGGTTGGTCAACCTATCCTAGATTTCTCACATCGTAGCCAGTAATCTAACCTCTTTGAACTGTAGTTTCCTCATACATGAAATGAAAGTAATGATCACAACCTCATGCGATAGTTGAGGAGTAGGGTTGATATCTATTCAAAGATTGTTCGGGAGGAAAAGAGAGGATTAGGTGACAAAAGTAATGTCTTTCTACCTCTGTTCCAAGGAGTAGATGTCTCTTCTCCCCAAGTGTCAAAGTGTTTTGACTTTCCCAAGTAAAGGTGTAAGCACAACTCTTGAGGATTCTGGAAAAATCCAGAAAGCCTTGCAGGCCCTGACTAATGCAGAAGGCTGGATTAAAACCTCTCCTAGCTGTATGATTATCTGGTTAAGTGTAAATGGCAGAGGCAGCTGCCTACTTGCAGAAGTCACTTTTAGCAGCTACCACTTACAAGTCACAAATAAGGGATTATGAAAACTTTTCTTTTCAGCTTCCTTGTTGCCCCTCAGCTATTGTGTGCAAAGATTCTTAACTAATAGCCATGTTCTGAGTGACTATTTGTCAATAACCACTGTTTCAGGGCTGGAAAAGGAAAAGAAGTTAATATTTTCTTTTTTTTATTAATAGTTTATTAACAAGTTGGTTTCCATATAACACGCAGTGTTCTTCTCCAATAATATTTTCAAAAGACTCTCTTGCAAGGCATTTTGCAGCCCAAGAGTGAATTTCACAGGCATCTTAATCCCTGGCAGTAAAGGCTGAAGGCTGTCTTGGAGACCAGAAGCAGCAAGCAAGAACTCTGATAACAAAAGAGAGGCAAGGGAATTATTTATTCAAATGCCCTGATAGAAGAAGGCTTTAATCAAAGACACCATAGAAAACAAGCTGCAGGCTGATAGGGAGTATTTGGAACATGAAGGTGTCAAAGGGATCCAGTCTTTTTCTGAACAGAAGGAAATGACTGGAGAAAATAGTCCTTCATAGTTGAGCAAAGCTATGTCAGCACTAAGGACAGGAAGGGCCTCTTATTAGGAAGATGCCAAAGGCTGGAGATTATTCAAAGCACAAACATCTTTACCATCCCAGCCCTCCTACCCCACAACAAATGAAGTCAGATTCATTTAGAATTAGTGCCAGATTCTGATTGAAAATAGAAGTTTGCAGAAGTTGGAAAATTCAGCATGCCAGACTATGACACCAGTGATAACTAACTAGTTCATGTCCAAGTCAGTTGATGGCACAATTTTACATAATTAGGACATGCTTGGGAGGAGAGGGAAAAAAAAGGACTCTCCAATCAGGAATTTATTGATTTACATAAAATTAGTGTGATCACTGGTTTCACATCTTATGGCACCACCTTCATATTCACATTCTAAATTAATGAAGGGCAGAATGCCAAGGACAGCAATACTGCCAGCTTTCACAAAAGTGCCCACCAGACTCTGGGGAAACCTGCCAAGTAGATGGTTCTAGGTTACCAAGATATCTTTTCTCCTGTGTTTTCCAATCCTTCTTAAAGAAAATTAAATTCTGGGGGCACCTGGGTGGCTGTCAGTTAAGTGTCTGACTTTGGTTCAAATCATGGTCTCATGGTTCATGGGTCTGAGCCCCACATCAGGCTCTGTGCTGCCAGCTCAGAGCCTGGAGCCTGCCTCAAATTCTGTATCTCCTTCTCTCTCTGCCCCTCTCCCACTTGTGCTCTGCCTCTCTCTCTCAAAAATAAATATTTAAAAAATTTAAAAGAAAATTAAGTTCTGAAACAGTTAATTCAAAAGTCAATTGATTATCTGAGTAATGCAGTAGGCATGACTGTTAACCATTGATGCATAATAAATCACTCCAAAGCTTAGTGACTTAAATTAACCATAATCATTTTATCATTTCTTCCAGTTTCTGTGGTCAGGAATTCAGGGAGGGCTCAGCGGGGAGATTCTGGTCTAGGATCCCTCATATGGTTGCAGTCAGACAGTGGCTAGAGCTTGAATAGCAGAGGAGTTGGGAGAAGCTACAATCTTGCTGGGTATCTCTCTCAGGTAGTCTCAGGGTTTCTCCATGCATTTCTCCACAAGCATTGGTTGAGCTTCCTCACAACATGGCAGCCTCAGGGCAGCTACATACTCCAGTGCAAGTAGTTCAGTTCCTAAGGCAGCAGCATTGACTTTTATGACATGACCTTAGAAATCATGTATCATAACTCCTACCACATTCTATTGGTTCCAAGTGAGTCACAAGCCCACCTAGACTCAAGAGGAATTAGTGCAGAATTCTTAATGGAGAAATGACAAGGTTCCAGAAAAGCAATGTGGGATTGGGGATATTGTGGTCATCTTTGAAACACACAATATGCTATAAGATATGAATAACTGATAATCATAATCTTTTAAAAAAAAAGTTTGTATTTTGAGAAAATAATGCTAACCCAATAAATCTTGAAATTAGTAAAATACATACTTAAGAACGTAGTGTTAACTACCTTCAACCTCTTCTTCTCCACATTACCTCTGATTCTTTAGGGTCAAACAACTGGGTGTAATGATGTTAGTTTGCTGGGGGGCTGCCATAACAAAATACAATAAACTAGGGGACTTATATAACAAATTTATTGTCTCCAAGTTCTGGAGGCTAGAAGTCTCAGATAACAGTGTCAGTAGGGTTGATTCCTCCTGAGGACTGTAAGAGAATAACTGTTCCATGCCTCTTCCTTAGCTTCCGGCAGCTCAAAGAAGAATCCCTCCCATCTCTACCTTCATCTTCACATGGTCTTCTCTCTGATGCGTGTGTCTCTGTCCAAATTTCCCTTTAAGAAAATGTTTATTTATTTATTTTGAGAGAGAGAGAGAGAGAGAGAGAGAGAGCGAGCGAGCAAGTTGGGGAGGAGCAGGGAGAGAGGGAGACCCAGAATCCCAAGAAGGCTCCACACTCAACATGGAGCCTGGAATGGGGCCCAATCCCACAACTGTGATATCATGACCTGAGCTGAAATTAAGAGTCAGATGTTTAATCCACTGAGCCACCCAGGCACCCTCAAATTTCCTCTTTTTATAAGAACACCAGGCCTATTGGATTATGGGCTCACCCTACTCTAGTGTGACTTCATCTTAACTAATTACATCTGCGATGACCTTATTTCCAAATAAGGTTACCTGCTGAGGTACTGGAGTTAGGACTTCAACATGTGAATTTGGGGGAGCAATTCATCTCACAACATGTCTTTTATTTTTTGAAGGAAGGACTTTCTTTTGATATGATTTCTAAGAGTATCAGTGGGAGAGTAGAACTCAATTGCAGGTACTATTTTCAAACATTATATCGAGTTTCTCCTTCTCAAAACCCTTGCCATCCTCTCCTATCTCCTAAACACTTTCTTCAAATTTTAAATAAAGGTCTTTTTAAAGTTACTAATGCCATTAGACTATGTTAGGATTAAATGGTTTTTTTAATCCTTGAGGTGGATGAAAACTATAGAAAACTTATGAAAGAGATCGAAGAAGACACCAAGAAATGGAAAAATATTCCCTGTTCATGGATCGGAAGAATAAACATTGTGAAAATGTCATTACTACCCAAAGCAATCTACACATTCAATGCCATCCCCATCAAAATTGCACCAATATTCGTCTCCAAACTAGAACAAACTATCCTCAAATTCATATGGAACCACAAAAGACCCCGTTTAGCCAAAGTTATATTGAAGAAGAAAACCAAAACGGGAGGCATCACAATCCCAGACTTTAGCCTCTACTACAAAGCTGTCATCATCAAGACAGTATGGTATTGGCACAAAAACAGACACATAGACCAATGGAATAGAATAGA
>NC_043700.1:150770128-150770632 GCF_006229205.1 Suricata suricatta | reverse complement strand
AAAGTTATATTGAAGAAGAAAACCAAAATGGGAGGCATCACAATCCCAGACGTTAGCCTCTACTACAAAGCTGTCATCATCAAGACAGTATGGTATTGGCACAAAAACAGACACATAGACCAATGGAATAGGATAGAGAATCCAGAGCTGGGCCCACAAATATACGGTCAATTAATTTTTGACAAAGCAGGAAAGAGTATCCAATGGAAAAAAAGACTGCCTCTTTAGCAGGCGGTGCTGGGAAAACTGGACAGCAACATGCAGAAGAATGAAATTTTCCTACTTTTTATTTTCTTTCTAAAGATTGTTATTCTTAGAACTTTCCATTCAATTAAATATGTAGAATTCATTTGTCAAGTACCACACACACACACACACACACACACACACACACACACCCTGTAAAGTGTTTATAAAAATTGCATTCAATCTATAAATTACTTTGGGAAAAAGTAGCAACTTTATACTATTGGGTCTTCCAATCCATATACATGAATGGCTTCC
>NC_043700.1:150658089-150770028 GCF_006229205.1 Suricata suricatta | reverse complement strand
CGTAGGAAAGTGGATGGACCTTGAGGGTGTCATGCTGAGTGAAGTAAGCCAGGCAGAGAAGGACAGAAACCATATGTTTGCACTCATAGGTCTAGCAGGAAAACAAGAGAGACCTAATGGAGAACCAGGGGGAACGGAGGAGGGAGAGAGAGTTGGGAAGAGAGAGGGATGCAGAACTTGAGAGACTATTGAAAGCTGAAAATGAACTGAGGGTTCGGGGGGAGGGGAGAGGGGGGAAGACAGGTGGTGGTGATGGTGGAGGGCACTTAAGGGGAAGAGCACTGGGTGTTGTATGGAAAACAATTTGACAATAAAATATTATGGGAAAAAAAAAGCTAAAAAAAAAATAGCTAAAACATGGAAGCAACCTAAGTGTTCACTGATGGATGATTGAATAGGCAGAATGTGGTATATACATATAATTGAATATGATTTGTTCCTTAAAAAGAAAGAAATTTCTATATATGCGCCAACAGAAATGAATCTTTAGGACATTATGCTAAATAAAATAAGACAGTCACACACACACACACACACACACAAAAAATGTTTTTTTTAATTAAAATGTCATTAAAGAAGTAAGTAAGTAAATAAATAAATAAATTTAAATGTCATGATCAGATGCTGGTTTTGGAGGCTCATTCCCTCCCAAATTTTCTATAGTCCTAATGCAATTTGATATATAACTTCAAATTGCATAGGAGTTTTCAAAACTTTATTCTCCTTGGAGCCTGGGCCTCACCTACACAGCATCTTAGTTCATTTAAGGAGACTCAAAGAGCGATTTATTGACTGGGAGAATTGAGATTGTTCTCTGTCAGAATTGTGCAGACATTAAAAAATGTATTTCCTTTGGATGTTTAAAGAAAAAAAAAAGACAGGCACATCCCACTGTCTATTAGAGAAGCCACATGTCTTTGGTTTTCTTGACCTAGCACTTATTTTGTACTTGATGTTTTCAAAATACCATCCAATCATTAAAAGCCAGTTCCCACAACATCTTTGTGAGATGTGAGGATTGTTGCCATTTTTAGTCAAGGAATTTGAAACAAAAAGCAAAGGTGACCTGTGCGAGGCAGTATAACAAATCAGGACTGGACCCGAATGTCTGCCATTTCACGAACTACAACTTTGTTATGTGCAAACTGAGGGGCAGATTCTTATGACCACATCCCTTTCCCCTCTTCCCAGAAGAAAAATGCCCACTTTCCCCTTTGCTCTGCAGTCACTGAAGGAGCAGCAGGTGAGGCAGGCATCAGCAGGCATAGGACACCCTGTGGACAGTCTCAGAAACCATAAGGGGAACCTTTGGGATATGAGCCCCAGGCAGCAGGTAGGCATCTCAATGCAATCTCTTTTGTACCTGCTGGACCATGAGATCAGGGAGATTCAAGATATAGATCAATAATAAAGATGGTATAGGGGCACCTGGGTTTAGCATTCATCTTCGACTCAGGTCATGATTTCATGGTTCATGGGTTCAAGCCCCACATTGGGCTGACAGTTCAGAGCCTGAAGCCTGCTTCAGATTCTGTGTCTACTTTTCTCTCTGCCACTCCCTGGCTCGCTTGCTCTCTCTTGCTCTCTCTCTCTCTCTCTCAAAAAAAATAATAAAACAATAAAAAAATAATAAAAATGCTATGGAAGTATTCCTTCTAGTCTTAGAAAACTGTAATCTTCTTGATCAGAGGCTCTACTGGAAACAAACCCCTCTGAAATTCTTTGGTTTAGTCTTAAGCCAACAAACCATAATAGCAAACTTTAAGGACTTTCCTTAATTCTAGGAAGGTGCTGCAGGACAGGATCCCAGACGTCTTCTGTGGCTGCCTCCCCAGGAAGACTGGTGGCCACGATAATGCCCTCTAGTACTTCCAGAGTTCTTGCTGTTTTCTCTGGTGAGAGAAGATTGCATATCATTCGCTGGTCCTATACCTGAGTGAAGGGAACTTAATGGCATGCAAATTAGCTTACTTAAGATAATTAAAGACTCCACCCAGACCAGCATTTTACTCTGAGGCAGGCCATTGAAGCAAGAAGCAAATCCAAATCACATTCTCCTCTCCCAAGGTACTGAGCATAGCTTTCTTTTTTTTTTTTAAATTAGTCTTTCACTTCAAAGTTGTGATTTCCTCTTTGCTTGGCAGAAGTATAGCTACTAAGGTCTATTTTGCTTTGATTATGGGATACTCAGGTGGAATAGCATATGACGTGGGGGGCCTCTTCCTAAGCAAGAATGTAAGTTGGGACTTCTCATCTTCATACCAAATTCCATGCTGGTCCTGCACACCTGAATTCTAAGCACAGGGATCTAAGCATTTAGGTCTATTTTCATAATCGATACTAGGAAACTCATTCTATTTCTCATTTCATCTGAGTTTAGATTTTCAGGTATAAAGCTATATTCACAATGTTTATTATTTATGCATAACTTAATGATTTTATTTTTAAAGAGATTTTCACTGAGATACTTCAAATCTTTTTTTGAAAATAATGTACACATGATATTACTAACAAAATACATTTGAAAAGCCAGTATAATATTCAACACTGAGAATTTCCTTAAAAATCAGCGTGTATTGGAGTGCCTGGGTAGCTCAGCTCAGGTCATAATCTCAGTTTGTGGATTTGAGCCTGCTTGGAATTCTCTCTTTGCCTCTCTCTCTCTCTTCCCCTCCCCCACATTCTCTCTCTCTCTCTCTCTTTCTCTCTTTCTATCTCTCTCTCTCTCAAAATAAATAAATAAATATTTTTTAAAAATCACTGTGTTTGAGGGCGCCTGGGTGGCTCACTTGGTTTAGTGTCTAATTTTGGCTCAGGTCATGATCTCGTGGTTCGTGGTTTCAAGCCCTGCATTGGCCTCTGTGCTGACAGCTCAGAGCTGGAGCCTGCTTCAGACTCTGTGTCTCCCTCTCTCTCTACCCCTTGCCCACTCACATTCTGTCTGTCTGTCTTTCTTTCAAAAATAAACATTAAAAAATCAGTGTGTTTGTCCACAGGTTGACTAGAAAACAGTAGTAAAAGATAACTTGTTCTGATACTTTGCTGGAACACACTCTTACTGCCATACTGGAAGTTAAGATACTGAAATCTCTGTATGAATTGTTTAAAGTCACTGCCCTGAACCTCCTGAGGACCTACCACAGACACTGAACTCTGCGCTTCCTCTGGGACCTCTCCCTCACTCACCTTCTCGAGGATCTAGTAAACCAAAGGGGCCCTAATGGACCAACTTCAAGCTATGACCAGTAGCCATTCTCTCATACTGGTAGCCTAGCTGTTCTGGCTATGTATTTTTATATTCCCCTTACAGAGAATGTTTTTGCTACTCTTGCATCCTTTTAGTGTATATAATAGCTTTACACTAATTGTTTGCAAACATAGTCTTTTAAGGACCGGGTAGTGGTGAAGAATACAGATTCTGGAGCTGGACTGCCTGGGTTGAAGCTCTGGGTTAGCCTTATACTGTCCCTGCGACGTTAGCAAGTTCTCCGTCTTCTCCATACCTCATTTCCTCACCGTGGAGGTGATTGTGGTATCTCTCTCATAGGATTGTTGTGAGGAATAAACTGTGAATGTAAGTCAAGCAGTTAGAAGGGTGTCCGTAGTAAACTTCACATATTAGCCACTATTATTGAGTGTCTACTATGAGCCAGGCACAGTACTAAATGTTTTGTGTTTATTTTATTATTCTCCCAATACCCCATCAAACAGGTATTTTCATACCTATTTTAAAGAGAACTAGGGGCACCTGGGTGGCTCAGTCGGTTAGGCTCCGGCTTTGGCTCAGGTCATGATCTCACGGTTCATGGGTTCGAGCCCTGCATCAGGCTCTGTGCTGACAGCTAGCTCAGAGCCTGGCGCCTGCTTCTGATTCTGTGTCTCCCTCTTTCTCTGACCCTCCCCTGTTCATGCTGTCTCTCTCTATATATAAAATAAATAAAAACAGTAAAATAAAAAAAAAAGAGAGAGAGAGAGAGAGAGAACTGAATCTGGGCACCTAGGTGGCTCAGTCGGTTAAGTGTTTGACTCTTGATTTCGGCTCAGGTAATGATCTCAGTTTGTAAGTTCGAATCCTGCATCGGGCTCCATGCTACATGTGTGTATCCTGCTTGGGATTCTCTCTCCCTTGCACTCTGCCCCTCCCCTATTCATGTGCATGTACTTTCTTTCTCTCAAAATAATTAAACTTAAAATTTTTCTTTAATTTAAAAAGAGAATGGAATCTCAAAGATACTAAGAAATGTGCCTAAGGTTACCAGACTGGTGATGGATACGGCAGATTTAAATTCCTATCTCTTTGACCCAAAGTCTATGTTCTCTCCTCTGACCTGGAGTCTTCCCTGGTGGAAGTAACACTTGGCAGCAAAGAAGAAAAAGAAGATGGCTGTCTGGTCCAGGTACCTTTGGTGAATATCAAGTATGTGAAGATGCTCAGTGGATACAGAGATCTTGCAGAGGCTGGATGGCAGATGGAGTCCTCTCTGACTAGAAGTGCCAGAACTTCAATTTACAGCAATGTTCTCCCATCACCTCAGCTTTGGCAGGCACCCTTAACTCCTCTCCTTCCCTCGCTCCCAGACCTACTCACCAAGCCCCTCAATTCTCTCCAGTGGCATCTCTCACATCCCTGCCATACCATCCATGCCTTGTGCTAACACTCCATTTCAAGTTCTCATTACCTCATGTCTAGATCATTTCAAAAGCCTCTTTAGTTAACTAGAGTCTCAGCCTCTGAGTCTCTAAGTCACCCCTCCCACAATCACCACATTATTCCTAAAGAAACTGCTCCCACCACACGATTTCACTGTTCAACCCCCTCTCCCCACACACACCCTGTGACTACCCAGTGTCTGCTGACGATAGTTCAGCTATTCAGAGGACATTCAAATTCCTTCTTAATCTAATTCTAATCTTTGTTTCCAAAGTGCTTTCTCAGGATTCCTCTGTAAGAATCCTAAGATTTAGCCAAGATGGTTTCTGTGTTATTCCTTAACCATGCTATTTCCTTTCTTACCTCCAAGCCTTACCTACTCCTTACCTCATGCCTGGCACACCCTCCTCTACTCTTCTAAATCTTGTGTGTCCATCATAACCCAACTTGGACACCGTCTCCAGTGTGACACCTTCTGTGCCCACTCCAAGGAAGTTGATGTTCTCTTTCACCTGACTTATACCTTGTACTTGACACCTAGACCCCATTGCTTTATTTTACAAATTTTCTCTTTGTTTATACATGCTATGTTTTCCCAGATACCTTGTGACTATCTTACAGCAAAGGGAGTAAAGGAGATGGATGGTGAGAGGGTTCTGACAGGGAGGTGACGGTGGTGGAGTCCGGTGGTTAGGCCTTTGGGCTAAGTTTGAATCACAGCTCTGCACTAACTGCCTAACTAGGCAATTTCATTAGTGTAACTAGTCTCTCAATGTCCCCATCTAAGCACTAAGAACAAGGATTGTCCCTTCCTCCTAGAGCTATTGTGAAAATTAAATGAGTTGATATTTCGAGAGCTCTTATCCAGGGCCTGGCACATAGATAAAGTTCAACTAATATTATTTATTATTACTTTCATTATTAAACCCAAAGAGAGTTTATAATATGTGCTAGACTCCAAATAAATGACCTTCTTTAATATGTATGGGCACTCTATGAGGTAATAGATCATGTCCTAGCTATGGAGCCCTCTGTGTAGCCCTGAACTGTATTTTCATGAGAGAGAAATACACCCCAGTCATGTTTAAGCCATGTTTATTTTTTTTAAGTTTTTTTTTTAAAGTTTTTTATAATTTATTTTGAGAGAAAGAAGGAGAGAGTGAATCCCAAGCAGGCTCCACACTGTCAACACAAAGCTGGATGCAGGGCTTAAAATCACAAACCATGAGATCATGACTTAAGCCAAAATTAAGAGTCAGATGCTTAACCATTTGAGCCACCCAGGTGCTCCTAAGCCATGTTTAATGTCCCTGTTACAATAGAACCTAATTCTAACGGGCACAATTCCTGTCTGGTGCTGGAAATAGAAATGCTTTTCTCTGGTGGCCATTAGGAACTTCATTTCTAGTATTCAAAAAATTCTATTAGGAGGGAATGACCCAATTTAAGTTTTTCTCACATTGGTCAGCTTTCTCTTTAGGGGAAGCAGAATATGACACTGAAGAATAAAGAAAGAGAAACAGAGATTCTAAAAAGGTGGTGAGGAGGCAGGCTAGGACTAAACTCAGGGACCCGAGGCTGCCACCACCCATGGCAGCTGGGGGACACTGGAGCAGGTGCAGTTTCACTGCTGGCAAAGCCTCTTCAGAGAATCGCGTGGATATTTTGAGCTGTGTAGATCCTGAGTCCAGCCTCAGGCTGGAAACATGTCTGAATCTGGCTATGTGTTTTTTCGGTTATGATTTAGCAATTTGCATTAAGTCATGACCTTGATTTGCCCTTTGTGCTTCTACAGCTAAGAAACGAAGAAAAGTAAAACATAAAAAGATCAAGTAGGTGCCCAAGTCAGTGGCACAACACCCTCTCATCCCACCTCCCTCTTGCTTGCTGAAAGAGTTTTTCCTTTCAACAGAGCTGTGAGTTCTAGTTACTCACATTCTCAAATTCCCCATAGCTAGAACATAGAAATGAGAATTAATTTAGCCTACTTGACCTGTTTAGTCTGCTAAGGGTCTGATAGGAAACTCTTTCTCCACTGAATATAATCTTACTAACATGGGGTGTTAACTACCACAGCCATCTTGTTAGTATGAGACAGACAGAGTTGATACACTGAGGAAGGCAAACTCAAGAGATGGAAATATCTTGTTCCTGATGACATCATTGATCCCACCTTTTAAAATTGAACTGAGTCTGCAGTATCTGGGTCACCCAGTCAGTTGAGCATCTGAGTCTTGATTTCTGCTCAGGTCATGATCTCAGTGTTGTGGGATTGAGCCCAGCATCGGGCTCCATGCTGAGCATGGGCTTCTCTCTCTCTCTCTCTCTACCCCTTTCCCCTACTCTCTGTGGTCTCTCTCTTTAAAAAATTAAATCTTAAATCTAAAAAATTAAATCTTAAATCTAAAAAATTAAAAAAAATTGGACTGAATCCAACTTATTGACACATGAAGTAATAAATGTCTTTATTGTTTAATTAATTGTGGTTAGACATTCTGTTATTTGTAGCCAAAAGCATCCTTACTGATGCAGTGGCCAAAAACATTTTAACATTCAAAGCTGTAATGCTATGTCTCTATAGGTTATCCTAGTCAAAACAAATGTATCTCACCCTTGCTAGGATGTTCTTTCCCCTCTTTCTAACTGAAGACAGTCTAGGGAAATCTATTATATCCACTTTATGGAAGATTATGAAGTTAGATAATCTGCACTTGAAACCTGTCTTTAGCTCTGTGACCTTTGGCAAATTAACTTCTCCATGCCTCAGTTAGGTCGTCTGTTAAATGGGAAAAATAATCATCCTGCCTCATAGAACTGGATCAAATAAGCTGATACATTGAAAATACTTAGGAAAGTACCTGTCCCATAGCAAGTCATTGATCAATTTACACTATTTTTGTTTTCATTCTCCCAGCAATGTGCCCTTCCATAGGTTTCCAAAGAATTTTGCTGTCACACTTTTACCTACATTTTCCTTTGCCAAGCATTTCTGGGAGTAGCTGAAATGTGGGATAGACATAGTCAGCTCAATCCTCTTTTAGCATGTATACCACAAGATCGTCAGAAAAGAAGTTTAACTAGCAGAAAGGAACAAATATCTTGTCTGGAAACACTATAGAGAAGCCCAAATTCCCTTCAGTCCCCAAATCCCATGCTCTGGATGTCCCTTACAGCACGCACTGAGACAGAGGTCGCAAGGACTCCTTAGGGTTGGTTTTACCACAGGCCTCTGGGGTGTGCCCTTAGCACTGAACTTGTTCCTCATACATCTATAGCCCTAGTGAATACAAACAGGAAACTCCCACAGATGCTCTTATATAACTATCGTTTTTACTTTGTTACCTGCCATTTCTCCCCTTCTTGAGTCCCCCCCCTCCCCCCCGCCTGGGCCAAGAATCTCATCTTGTCTCTTTCTCTTGGGAGACTTTTTTTTTCCCCATCAACCCATAATTTTACATCCCTTGACTGGCTACCATCCACCAGGACTCAGAGTCTGTTTCAGCTTCTTACATCTGCATGATGCTTGTCAAAGGAGGTTGGCTCTCAGCCAATACTTCTGTATATCTAATCTATAGAGCCCTTGGCAGCTCCCAAAATACTTGGGCCCAAGTTATTTAATCCTCACAAAAATCTTGAGTGGTGTCTGTTTTTATTCCAAGCCTGACTCCCTGGGGCTTTTTCCTCTTCCTGTAGAGATCAAGGGCAAGGAGGAAATGAGACAAAAATATTTCACTATTTTTGCAGTATAGGTTTGGAGTGGTAAGGGCTTCACCCGGGTTTACCGCAGCCGGGAGTGATTCAGGGAGAAATCCCCTGAAGTCCAGAAACTCAAGAACTTGGCTTTTGAAGGAACAACAAACACCTGGTACTACTCTGGGGTGAAGGATCCAGTTCTCACTTCTAACTGGTGGGCCGATATGGAATCAAGGGAGAAGGAGGAAGAGGCTCTGGAAACTAGCTGGCATATGGAAGTAGCTCCTGCATGGAATCTTTTCCTTCTGTAGGAGATCAAAGAAGCACAATGTTTGGCTCCCTTCATATTCAAGATGTTCTATTGATTTATGTATCAGAGAGCCCCTCAAACATTTATATTGGTAATGACTAGGCTAGAAACTGACCCACCCTGTCCCCTTGGAGAAGGGGGGGTTCAGATTCTCTGTGAACAGTTGATGCCCAGGTGAGTTGAACAAGATCACAGGTTTGTGGAGCTCTGGTTGCTGTGTTCCGGAAGGTAGGAGGAATTGGAGGTCTCTGCGTGTGGGCTGGTACCATACGGCTCTGCCATCTCAGTGTCTGTCCGAGCTGCCAGACTCTTGGACAAGTTCCTTTGATTTCTTCAGTTTTATTCAATGCCAGGTTGGGAGGCCTGGAGAGGGGTCAGGGACCCAACTATTGTGCTAACCAGTGCAGTACCCAGTGACAAATCTATGCTGTTCTTTCCTTTTTTTTTTTCTTTTTCTTTCTGCCTTCAGGAAGATTACCAAAAAAAGGCAATAAACCAAAAAAAAAAAAAAAAACCTCATTTTTTACTTTCAAGCACACCCTGTTCCTTCACAAGGGAAAAAGAAGCCCACAGAGCAACATTTATTCATAAAGTCTGTATTCAGCTCTCCTTGCTTGTTGCTGGCTAAGGGCTCAGCTAACTGGTTCCCACAGAGCATAGAACAGCAGGGGAGGTGGGGTTCAGAGTAGAGGACAGTAAAGAGACCTGCTCTTCCAGAATGCATGGAAAGCCACAATATTCTGGATGAGTGGCATGAACACAGTGGTGACTTTATTCTCTATTTCCCCCTTTGGACTGGAGCCTGCCTACCCAGGGCTAGCCAGGCTCACCCACCCATTCCTGCCTGTGTACACCCTGTCTCTGAAAGGGGCTTCCTTCCAGGGGGGAATTGAATGCATTCTTCGAGTGGCTTTCATGGTAGAGCAATTCCCTGGCTTACAAGGAGACAAGTGAGCCATCTTTCTACCAGCTCAGGGCAAAAATTTTGGAATCATCCCTGATTCCTTTCTCCTATCCTTCTTCCAGTCTGCTAGTACATCCTGTTGGCTTCATATTCAAAATTTCTTTAATATCTATATCACACAGTAGTTGTATCAGTAACAATCTAAACTATAAAATTAAGTCGGTATCTATACAGATATGTGGTTCAACAAGAGAAACAGAACCAGTGGGAGATGCATATTAAGAGTTTCATTGCAAGGAACTGGCTTACATAATTGTGGGCTGGTTAGGTGAGTCTGAAGTCCCTAGTGGGGGGAGTGGGTCTTCAGGAAAGGCAAGTGGAAGTGCTGAGGCAGGAGATGAAGCTGCTGTCCACAGGCAGATTTGCTTCCTCATCCAGGAACCCTCAGGTCTTCTCAGAAGGCTTTTAACTGATTGAATCAGGCCCACTCTGAACCTACCATAATTTTACTTACTTAAAGTCAACCCTTTAGGGCCTTATTCACATCTTAAAAATATCTTCACAGCAATACCCAGATCAGTGTTTGACTGAAGAGCTGCTGACAGTAGTCCAGCCAACTTGACCTACAAGGCCCACCATCACATCATTGAAGCCACCATCACATCTCCTCTGAATTACTACTGCTTTAGCCTCTTTACCAGTTTCCTTGTCTCTTCTTTGATCCTCCCTGTCCCTACCCCTTCTCCAACTGTTTTCAACAGAACAACTAGAGGGATCATTGTTCCATTAATCAAAGCCTCTGTGGTGGACAGAACCTGTGAGTATGTTAGCTTGCTTGGCAAAAGGGACTTCAAAGCTATGATTAGGGTATGGGTAGGCGACGGTCCTGGCTTACCAGGTGGGCCCAATCTAATCACATAAAGCAGAAGAGGGAAGCAGAAGAGTGAGAGATCTGGTGTTGAGAACTTGACCCTCCACTACTGGCTTTGAAAAGGCAGGAAGGGGCCATGAACCCACAACAAGGAGCTGAGGACCTTGATCATACAACTGCATGGAACTGAATTCTGCTGGCAAACCCAGTGAGCAAGAGTTTCGGGTAAGGAATGCAGCTCTGACTATAGCAGAGCTATATCAGGTTGGGCTTCTGATCTATGGAACTATTAGATACACGCTCATGCTTTTTAAGTCACTAAAGTTTGTGGTAATCTGTTTCAGCAGCAACTTCCCACCCGCTCAGTGTAAAAGCTGAGCTGCTCAGACTTCCCACCACCCTTTCTCTCTGACACCATTTCCTATTCCTCTCTCCTGGGCCCCCCTCACTCCCTCCGTTAACTCCAGGGTCTGGACCAGAGTGAAGCTCTTGAGGCACCGACCTTCAGATGCCTAATCACTCATTAATCAAGATAAATGATATTTTAGTGAAATATCAACATTAATACAAAAAAAAGTGACAAAAAATTGGAAGAAAGGCAGAATCCAGCCCTGCATTTGTACAGCTCGCCTTTGGCTAATCCCAGCCCTGATCTTTGTTGCTCTGAACCCTCCATGCACGCCCAGCCCCCAGTGCTTTGCCATTTGCTTTTGCCCAAAATATCTGCAAGCCTTTCTCACTCACCCACTCCAGTCTTTGCTCAAATCTCCTCTTCTTAATGAGCCATCCCTGACCCTCCATATAAAGTTGCAGTGCCTCACGCCAGCCCTCCCGGGCCCTCCCTTGCTTTGTATTTTTCCGAACATGTTACATGTCCAATATTCTATTTTATTAATTTACTACTGTAGGGGAGATAACATTTCTCCTTCACCCACCTAAGGTTTCTGGCAAGGACTGTCTTAACAGATGAAGAGGAGGACAGCATACAAATTTCATTTTAATAAATGTTTGCCTGTACATAGGAGTCTTAACAGGAAAAGAAAGACCCAGAGAAGTATCTAGGCCCGAGTGCTTATATACAAAGTTGAAAAGAGAGTGGCAGTTGTGGAAAAGTAACTAAATATATGGGGAAACGGTAGAAAAAGAAAAGTTATTTTAATAAGGTTTGTTTGTACATATTTCCCTCGACCTCAACTGATAAAATGTCTGGTGATCTCTGGTTATAAAAATGTTCTTTTCTTCCTGGTGTTAGGAGAGCATCTTTCACATTTGGAGTTTCGCCTCTTGTTTTCAGGAAGAAAAGGAAAGGTCAAAGTGCTTTCCTTGTACCTGTTGTTTTTCAAGAGACTTTAGCTCAAGATAATATGTCAAAGCAGCATGTTTTGAGGTGGCATGTTCTGAACACCTTTATTACTTATTGTTCGCTGCTGTTTCACCAAGGCCTAATAGTGTGTAGTGTGTAGTAGGCCCTTCAATTGGGAAGGAATGAAGGAGGGAGGGAGAGAGAGGGAGAGGGTGAGGGAGGAAGGAAGAGAAGGAAGAACAGAAGTGTGGGTAGTGTCGGTGGGGGAATAGGGTGGATATGTGTATTCAAGAAAGAACTTTCCCCTTGGACTATTGAAACCTAAAGTCCCTGAAGAACTGTAGTAAATTTCAATCTGTCTGTTTAAGGAAACATTGATTTATGAGCAGGGTTATTTTTTTCTTCTCCCAAAGGGGAAAGCCATCCAGAGCCAGTATGTTCTATTAGGTTAATTAGAAGATTTGGATTAGCTGTGTACTTTCTTTTCTAGGACATTGGCTAAATTCTGTTTCCACTGAAATTCTGGGAAATGTTTGAATCCCATGCAGTTTGCCCCAAATTCTTTGAGATAGATAGAGTCTCTGCAAGCTATATTTAATGACCCCTAGAGATTTTATTCTTGCCTAGTTTACTCACAACAATTAAAAATTCAATTTTGGTGATCCCTTTCCCCTATTTTCCAGTGGCTTCTAGTGAATCTATTGTCAAAGATTAGTGATAACTTGCATTATGGGGTGCCTGGGTGGCTCAGTCAGTTAAGCCTCTGACTTCGGCTCAGGTCAGATCTCACGTTTGTGGGTTCGAGCCCCACGTCAGGCTCTGTGTTGACAGCTGGCTCAGAGCCTGGAGCCTGCTTCAGATTCTGTGTCTCCTTCTCTCTCTGCCCCTCCTCCTCTCATGCTCTGTCTCTCTCTGTATCAAAAATAAATAAAACATTAAGTGATAACTTGCATTATAAATTGGTTTTTATGCCACAGTAACAAAGAACATTGTAATAAATGTATCACAAGTTTGACTAGGTAGGAAAGGAGACCCAAGCTTTACCACCATTTTCACTGACTGACTACATCCATAAAAATCAGGGGTTGACTGAAACATCTGAGCTGGGCGTTATGCGGAGTGAAGTTACAATTGGTGGCACACTGCTGAATTATGAAGCTTGTGGGCCAAGGTGGCCAGTGTGGGCATTTGTAGGACAATTAAGCTAAGGAAGTAGGTTAGGAGAGAGAAGAGAGGTGCAGAAGGAGGCAAAGAAGGGTAGATGGAGAGTAGAGGGGAGAGACTCTGAGACAAACCGGAAATAGACTCCATTCCTGACAGCGCTTCCATTTCCCATCCTAGAGTCTTTACTTCCTGCTCATGAATTCCCATGGGTTCTCCCCACAGCCTTACTTGAACCAAGTTGAAGGGTTCTTTGTTCCTGGTACTTGGACTGTCTATTCTTGAGGATGGCCATTGAAAAAGCAAAAATTTCCTTGAGTGCACTTGGAAAAGCACAGCCTAATTTGTGCAGTCTTTTCCACTGGAATTAAAGAGTGTGTTTTGATGTTTTTAGTGTAAAAGAAAAATGATTTTCAACTAAACGTGGTATCTTGGAATGGATCCTAGAACAGAAAAAAAGGATCTTAGTGGCAGAGCTGGTGAAATCTGGATAAACTCTGGGGGTTGGTTAATAATCATAATAGTCATAATTTCTTAAATTTGACATATACCATGTTTATGAAAGATGTTAACATTAAAGCAAACTGGGTGAAGAGCATACAGAACCAGTACTATCTTTGCAGCTTTCTTGTAGGTCCAAACTTTTTCTAAAATAAATATATTTCAGGGCACCTGTGTGGCTCAGTCGGTTAAGCCTCCGACTTTGTCTCAGGTCATGACCTCACAGTTCGTGTGTTTGAGCCCTGTGTTGGGCTCTGTGGTGACAGCGCAGAACCTGGAGCCCACTTCCAGTTCTGTGTCTCCCTCTCTCTGCCCTTCCCCTGCTCACTCTCGCTCGCGCTCTCTCAAAAACAAACATTGAAAAAAATTTTAATAAAAAAATAACAAGTATATTTTAAAAAATAGGTTTCAATTCCTAGATAGAGAAGAAAGTAGAATAATGGAATGAAAATAGCAACTATAATAGGAGTCAGCAAAACTAGAGTCAAACCTGGAGAAGCTTGGTTTAAGTTCATGCTTGGCTTCTTCCTAGTTGTGCAGCCTTGGCCAAAACACATCAACTCTCTGATCGTCAGTTCCTTCATAAATTCAGAGTGCCATTTGGGGAAGCGAACAATGACACTGACCATGACGGTGCAGCAGGATGAGCCGGGGTGGTGGTGTAGGAAGGAGAGGGAGCTGCTCTAGGCTGGACACCTGAGCTGCCTATGAATGAGTTCAACCCTTGGCTGGTAGTACTTACTTTATGCACTCTGACAAATAAAGAGAAAAGATCACTGTTCCATGCCATGATACAGCCTCTTCAGTGATGCATGTTATGTATATAGAAAATAACATATCACTATGTATACACATTTCATGGGTCACCTTTCAGGGAATATTTTGTCACTGGCACTTTTAGTGTTTGTAATAGTCCTCATAAATATTTTAACTCCAAATTGAAACACAAATATATGCTTATATATATGCCTCTGGTGCTTATAGTAGGTTTTATATGTAAATATATATAAATACACATATATATAACATATACATGTATAAAACATACTATGGCAAATACGCTGCCTTGGCATATGGAACATATGCCAATATATCATACTGGTCAAGATAGAGGCTGCAGAGTCACGCTCTGAGTATGAATCCTAACTCTACCACTTACTGTGTGATGCCCTGTGCCTCATTTTTCTCACACAGGGAAAATATAGAATGTGCTCAAAAGACAATTGAGAAGGGCACCTGGGTGGCTCAGTTGGTTAAGCATCTGACTTCGACTCAGGTCATGATCTTGAGTTTCTTGAGTTCGAGCCCTACATCAGACTCTATGCTGACAGCTCAGAGCCTGGAGCTTGCTTTAGATTCTGTGTTTCCCTCTCTCTCTCTCTCTCTCTCTCTCCCTCTCTGGCTCTCCCCTGCTCACATTCTGTCTCTCTTGCTCTCAAAAATAAACATTTAAAAAATTTTTAAAAAAGACAGTTGAGGTAAACTGGTAAGCAGAGTATAGTGTCTAAGTGCAAACACTCAATAAAATATTGGCTTTTATTATAACTAAATTTTTAGTTTGTATTAATTTGAACATTATAGGAATGTGAAAATCCTCCAGAATTCTACCCAAGATATTCTCTACAACAGTTTGGTGCCTATCTCTCCTCTCCTCCTTCCCAATTAGGCTCTTTGTATTTTTCTAGTCCATTTGTGTGAACTCCTTGCGTTAAGAATTATAATCCATTGTCTTTATATCTGTTGAATATTCTCCCCAATCTATTGTTTATTTTTAATTTTGACTATTGGCTTGAAAGTCACATGGATAAACATGATTTCATAGCCTGTGTGAGTGAGATTTCTGTCCATTCCCAGACTGATTTTCTTTTCTTAAGGAAGTTCAGGGGGTGTAGACAGAATCAAGACCTCAAGGAAAAGGGCTGGATGTGGGTGCTCAGCGTCCTGTCCATCATGGTGACACCTTCTGAGATGTCCTTGTTCCCATCTGGTTTGTGGTTGTGAGTTCATGCAGGTCCCCCTGTGAGACCTCTTCAGGTCCACTCTCTGCCAGTGCCATGACTGGCCCCTTTCTGGCCACATCAGTGATCCTGTACTGTTCTGGCCTGTACTGTTTGGGCCTGTGGGAAATGCTGAGGCCAATTCAGGCCTTCTCAACCCGTATAAGCCACACACTATTTCTCCTCTACTCTTCCACATTAGGCCAAACTTCAGAATTATGGGGTCTTCTTGAGGTTCCTTCCATTCTTCACTTTACAGGTGTATCTTCCAAGGACGTAGCCAAGCTCTATCTGAAGAACTTTTAAAGTAGATGAATATTTGTACGCAAGAAGCTGGTGGGAGTGGGGAGCTGTTTGGAATGACCAGCAGCAATGGTGGAGCAGAGGGAGAGACTGAATGGGGGTGCAGGTGCAGCAGAGGTCTCCACCAGTTCCTAAGGGGGCTCTGAAGCTGGATGACTCCTTGGAGTAAAGCAAGTGGGCCATACCTGTGTTCTTCCACATAGAAGAATTGTTATTATTGGTTGTTTCTAGGGAGGGAGTTTCCCTTATGCTGGGCAACCTTTTGTATATCCTGGGGCAGGACTCAGTTCAGAGCCATCAGATGTCAGCACTCCTGGAAGCTGGAGGGAATGAGTGTTCAGTCCTAGAGGGGGGATGTGGGCAGTGGCCACAGCACCCCGTGGAACCCCACTGGCCTTTGAGCCTTCTGTGTGCCCTAGATCCTCTCTCTTCTCACCCCTCAGACCACAGAATCTTTATATAATCTAGAGGGATAGCCTGGCTTTTTAATAGTCTTCCTAATTTATTTTTGCCCTGAGACCTTGGATTTTGAAACTCTAAAGCCAAAAATGAACATCCTGAGTCATTCACATCCTGCTGTGTCATCCTTTCCCCGAGAACCAACAGAACAAAATGCCTAGCCACCTAAATGTGGGGCTGTGAAAGAGTGACAGAAAATACCAAGACAAAGTTTCAATATATTACCCCGCATCATGCAACACAATACACAATGTGTATTCAATGTTTACATGATGCAAATGACCCAAAATGGTGCCCCACAGGTTCTTCTTACCTGGTGAGGACATAGAGAAGAGAGAGGGATTCTGGAAAGGGTACCAAAGCACACCTTGCCTCTTCAGGGAATGGGGTGAGAAAGGATTGGCAAGATCTTTATATTTAGCCAAAGACAGACAGATTTATTTATAAATTTGAGAACATTGTGAAAGAGTGAGATCTCTTCAGAGGCTGGAAGAGATGGGATCCAGAGAACAGGATAATTCTTGACAGAAGGACGGAAGGCTCTTCTATTTGAATTAGAGGGGAGGAGGAGAGTGAGAGGTGGGAATGGCAGGACATGGTGGATTCTCCTTCAAGTGATGTCTTTTCACCAAGAAGCTGGAGGCAAGGTTGTTGATGCAAGCAAAGAAGGAAATGTTCTCCTGAAATGAATTTTGACAAGAGAAGTTTGAAGTAGCTCCAGGGGAGCAAAAGAAAGCCCTTCCCAGGGACACAGGGAGGGAAGTGTCACTGAGCAACCCAAGAAACCCACAGAAAGGCATTACTCTCTGAGGCTCAGCGTTTTTCTCAAGCAGCACTGAACATCAGCACAGATGTGGGCCCAGATAAAGAAGCGTGATGCTTGATTGTTTAGTGGATTCCCTTTTTTTTTTTTTACTTAAAAAAATAGATACTGGGGTGCCTGGATGGCTCAGTTGGTTAAACATCTGACTCCTTGTTTCAGCTCAGGTCACGATCTCACAGCTGGTAACTTTGAACCCAAACTGGGCTCTGTGCTGACAGCATGGAGCCTGCTTGGCATTCTCTTTCTCTCTCTCTCTCTGCCCCTCCCCTGGCCCTCCCCTTAAAATAAATAAATAAACTTAAAAATTTTTAATTTGAGATATAACTGACATATATTAGTTTCAGATAGACAATATAATGATTCTATATTTGTATATGTTGCAAAATATTTTTTACTTTAATTGAAGTATAACATTTAGGAAGAGTGCATACATCACATATAGCTTGATGAATTCACACAGTGAAGGCACCTGTGTACCCAGCATCCCAAAACCCCCTATTCTCATTTTCTAGGCTGCTTCAACAAATAACCATAAATGGAGTGGCTTCAAACAACAGAAACTTTTCTCACTTGGGAGACTACAAGTCTGAAATCAAGGTGTCTGCTCTAGAGGAGAATCTTTCCTTGCCTCTTCCTGGCTTCTGGTGGTTCTAGCAGTCCTTGGGGCCCCTTGGCTTATAGTTGCTTTGGTCTTTGCCTCCATCTTCACACGGCCTTCTTGGCTCTGTGTGTGTCTGTGCCTCTATGTCTCCCTGCCTTCACATGGCCCTCCTATAGGGCACCAGTCATTGAAGTTAGGACTCATCCTCACCTGGTAGGCACTTAACTAATTACATATGCAAAGTCTATTTCTGGAGTTATCGTGAGGTTTTGAATTTGAGAAGGACACTATGCAACCTAGTATACCCTCTTTGTGTCTCTTTCCAGTCACTAGATCCAAATTTGTTCATTTTGATTTGTTGTGGGTTTTTACCACACAGCATAATGGAAGGCAAATGGAGTGAGAAGATTGGAAGTATGAGCAAAGAACTGTGAAGCATGGACTCTAAGTGAGGTTGAGAAGGAAGTAAAGACAAGAGAGAAACGTAGTCACAGTTAGATGCAGTTAGATGCAGAGGGATCAGGTTTCAAGGTTTTGAGAAGGTTGAGGAAATGGGCCTACTGGGATAACAAAAGAAGACACACTTGTGCCAAGTGAATGGCCATTTGGGTTTGACTGTTTTTGCTTTAGAAGGTTCCAATGAACTACCTGTTCCAAAGTTATTTGTATATTGTTTTAATCACTAGAACTTTAAAATAGTTTACTCTTAAAAATGCCTAGGCCCTTAGGGCTATCTTTTTTCAAAGCTTTCTTTGATATTCTGAAACACCAAAGTTAATCTTCCAGATTAACATTAAAATAACGTTATGTTGGGGTACCTTGGTGACTCAGTCAGTTTGGTGTCTGACTCTTGGTTTCAGTTCAGGTCATGATCTCATTATTCATGAGTTCAAGCCCTGCACTGGGCTCTGTGCTGATGGTGCAGAGGCTGCTTGGGATTCTCTCTCCTCTCCTCTCTCTACCCCTTCCCTGCTCACTTGCACATGCTCTCTCTCTCTCTGTCTCTCTCAAATAAACATTTAAAAATAAAATAAAATATTTATGTTACCAAAGAAAAGAGTTTATGGTGATGTTGGTTGGAATAACATTTAACTTATCAATCCATTTAAGAAGAATAAGCATCTTTAATATTTTTGTCTAGGAACAAATTTTGTCTTACCACATATTCATGTCTTACACAACTCTCAATAAAATTCTACAGTTTTCTTTGCATATACTTTTGTAATGAAAGAGAAAGCTTCCTTCTATCCTGAAGCCAGGACACCAAGAAGAAACTAGATTACCCTACATCTGCAAGGAAGTTAGCTTAACTGTCCCAGGAGAGTAATTGTGCCTTTCAATCACATTCTCAAAAAGGGATACCTTTCAAATAACAACTAGTTAATATTTTAGGGCTATAATGAAAACAGTTTCAAGAAGGCAGAATAGGGGTGCCTAGGTGGCTCAGTCGGTTGAGCATCCGACTTCAGCCCAGGTGATGATCTCACAGCTCATGAGATGGAGCCCCGTGTCGAGCTCTGTGCTGACAGTTCAGAGCCTGGAGCCTGCTTCAGATTCTGTGTCTCCCACTCTCTCTGCCCCTCACCCACTCATGCTCTGTGTCTCACTCTTAAAAATGAACAAATGTCAAAAAAAAATTTTTTTAAGAAAGGCAGAATACAGGGCACCCGGGTGGATCAGTATGTTAAATGTTAGGTGTCCAACCCTTGAGTTTTGATTTAGGTCATGATCTCAGGGTTCAAGGAGATTGAGCCCCATGTCAGGCTCCGCATGGGCAGCTCACTTCCTCTCTCTGCCCCTCCCCTGCTTGCTTGTATGTATGTGCATGTGCTTGCTCTAGCTCTCTCTCAAAATAAATAAACTTTAGAAAGAAAGTATAAAGACAAAGCTGTGAACATAAAAAGAAATGAAGTGCTGATACGTGCTACAATGTGGATGAATCTTGAGGATATTATGCCAAGTGAGAAAGACCAGATGAGAAAGGCCACATGTGTTATAACTCTATTTATGTAAAATGTTTAGAATATGCAAATCCATAGAGAAAAAGCTGTGATTGCCAGGAGCTGGAGGAGGAGGGGAATGAAGAGGGATTTCTTAATGGGTATGAAGCTTTCTTTTGGCAAGATGAAAATGTTCTTGAGCTAGACAGTAGTGATGGTTGCACAACATTGTAAATGTACTAAATGCTAATGATTTTTACACTTTAAAATGGTTAAAGTGGTGAATTCTATTATGTGTATTTGTGTGCAAGTGCACACATGTACACATATACACAACTCAAAGCTGTGAAAAAAGCAGGGAAAGCAGGCACAGGGTGTTCTTTTATTATGATATGCACCTGCCCAGGACATAGGCCAGGACCCACACCCTGGCCAGGCTCATTCCCCTGATTCTTGACCAGCTGTACCTCTGCAGCAGGGACTCATGGTTCTATCCACAGGTATGGCATCCTTCCAAATCTGAGATCCTCTGATCTTAGTGTTCATTTGTGGGATACTCTTTCCCCTCCTCCTTCCCATAGACTCTCCTACTTAGAGACATACCAGTATGACACACAAAAGGAGGAGCAGAAATTCTGGAATCAACTGGATCCACAGTCAAGTCTCTGCTTTGTCAATGCACTTGCTGTGTGACTTTGGGCCCATGATGTCACAGACACTCTCTGAGCTTCCTGCTTCCTTAGCAGTAGAGAGATTATGACTACCACCTTGCCAGGGTGCTGCAGGGATTGGCAATGTGAGTGGGGCTAAATACATATTTCCAATCACTGCCTTTTTTAATTTTTTTATTTGTTTTTTTAAATTTTTTTATTTTTATTTTTATTTTTTTTACAGTGGTCCAATTATTATTACACAATATTATTGACAGCAGGTTTATCCAATTACAACATTTAGAGTTGTTAACCAATCACAGAGTAGATCCAGGACCCAGGACCCTCACATAGGGTGTAACTAGCCTTAAGCAATAACTGATTACCTATAGCTTCTATTTCTAGGCCTGCCCTTAGGAATGTTAAGGGTACTACAAGGGTGGTCCCTCTTGCCTTGGGCAATGTGTGCCATCTATTGTTTCAAACCTATCCTTACATTCCCCCCTCTGTCTTGTAACTGACCCAATCCTAGGTCAGCTGAGTTATCATTGTACCCCTAAAGCCTGGCATAGCCCTCCTTGGTGTAAGAGGAATTTCTTACCCTGTAAAGGGCATAGGGAAGGAGAGTTTACCCAATTTCCTCCAGTCTCCATGGTTAATTTGGTAAGGGTCTCCTTTAGGGTTTCTAATATCTGGTGCTGCCTGGTTTACAAAAGTTAGAATGACAGCCAATTTCTTCAGGATCCTTGGGGGTATAAGTGCAATACGCCTTTATGATTCTTTCTACATGACTAACCTTAGCCAAATCGGTGGCCCATTTAGTGGCCACCTGAGGACCCCCCATTAGAGTCTGGCGGTAGAGGAGTAGGCTCCCCTTACCTTTTGTCACTGCCTTTTTTTAATCAGAGAAATTGAGAACTCTCTATCAAGAAGTAGCTATTTAACTATTACCAACTTAGTGGGATCTAAATTGATAAATTTACTTGGCAAAACCTAGAATCTTCTCAGCCCTATCAGATACTTATGGGATCAGAATTACCTTTGAGGGATACCTTGACAAAGTTAGATAACAGCTAGGTAATAAAAATTAAACTTTGTGTATCAACCAGATTTGTCATAGACTAGGGCTGAAATGATGGCATTATCTTATGTAAAAATCAAAGCTACACAAGCACATCATCTCATCAGAAAAGAAAGGCAGTAGAATTACAAAATGCCATTGCCATTTACTTGAAGGAACTAAGCCTTGTGCTGCCCTCTCAGTTAAAACTCTGTTTTAACACAAGCCAATAAAACAATAAATGGGAATCAAAAATAACTTTGTAGTAAAATCCAAGATGAATCCAGGAAGGAAGGGACCAAAGATGTTCTGGGACTCCTACCTCTCCCAAGAGCTGTCTGTAAAACCCCTGTGGACTCAATTGTAATTCTGTAATAGGTTCTCACACCTTCAAATCTTTCCTCACCTTATGTTGACAAAGCCCTTCAGCCTGCTATTTGAGAACAGGTAGTATTCTCCAGGTTTTCTATGAACTCTTGTCTCAGTCTGAGCTCCCCACAAAGCAGAGTCTGGCTCTTGGTGTAGTTTACTAAGGAGAGATCACCTGAAGTAGGAGTGAGGGAGCAGGAAAGGTGATGCCAAGAAGGAAACTGTGTTACCAAGGTGAGAAAGGTACAGAAGGCCTCCGACCACTATGCACCTAAAGAAGAGAGCCTATATCAGCCAGCTTCCATCTCCCAGGAACTAGAAGTTACAGAGAGGGACATTGACTCCCCTGTATTCTTACCAGTGGACTGAGCAAGACTCATGGTATTGGAGAAGGCCGTGTGGCGAGAATGCTGAAGGACAAGACCTCACACTTATAGGAGCGATGCTATCAGTGAGAAGAGCATCTGGGTTCACATAGGATGACTGTCTGCTGCAGCTGTGGCTAAGATCAGAGGTGGCCACGGCAATGTAATGTGAGCCACCAAATGTGTTTGTTTCAGCACTCCTACATTGCCCAGCCTCTCTTGCAGCAAAGTTGTGGTCATGTGATCCTTGAATCTTCATGGAGGCATCTGACAAACCCAAACCATACTCTTTATACTCCTATCCACTTCACCAGGGAGACAACAACCTCCAGGCAAAAGAAGGATGGACATAGGAGCAAGTTTCTCAAAGTCAGGCAAGAGCATCACTATGGGAACTGTGAGGATTTGGAGATTTTTCTTTTTCTGTTCTTTTTCTTCTGAGGAGTTCCATCTAACAGCAGGCCGTTGACATGGGCCCATAGAAACTCTCATCTTCTTGTGAGCATACACATGAGTTTAGGATTTGTTTTAAAAGTTCTGGATTTGAATTTCATTTGTTTGATTAAAATCACATGTCTATCCTGGAACCAATTACTGTGGCCAGAGTGTGGACAATTCTGACTGGCCAGTCCTGGATCCTATTACATCTATATCAGTCTTGCCTCCAATCCCAGAAGGTGAAGACCAGTGATAGATCGGGGTGAAATTACTTTATGGAAAGAAGAAATAAACACTGGATAGCAAAAGCAACAGATACCTACATTATACTCTTCCTGTTTTTAACTATTGAGGAATCACTTAAAGATCGGGAAGTATACCAATCTTGCCCATACAGCTTGATAACTTTTTACATACACACTTGGCTAATCACCACCCAAATCAGTATTGTTTTCAGAACCCTCAAAATCTCCCTCATGCCCCTTCCCAGTCTTAACTTCCCAAGGATAACCACTATTCTGACTTCTAAGAACATAGGTTATTTTGCCTGTGCCTGAACTTCATATAAATAGAATCCTTTGTGTTTGGCTTCTTTACTCAACATTATGCCTGTGAATATACAATGGCATATTACTCAGACGACAAAAAAAAAAAAAAAAGAATGAGATCTTGTCATTTGCAACAACATGGATGGACTAGAGGGTATTATGCTAAGTGAAATAAATCAGAGAATGACAAATACCATATGATTTCACTTATATATGTAATCTATAAAAAAACAAATGAACAAACACAAAACAGAAACAGAGAACAAACATAAATACAGAGAACAAACAGGTGGTTGCCAGAGAGGAGGGGCATGGAAAGGATGGGCAAAAAGGGATTACCAGGAGTGGCAGATACAGGCTTCCAGTTATGGAATGAATGAGCCATGGGGATGAAAGTTACAGCACAGGGAATACAGTCAGTGGCATTGTAACAGCATTGCATGGTGACAGATGGTAGATACACTTCTGAACTTGTAGCATAACAGACAGACTTCTCAAATTACTGTTGTACACCTGAAACTGATGTAACATGTCACTATACTTAATTTTTAAAAAGTGGCTAAGGGCACCTGGACAGCACAGTCAGTTGAGTGTCCAAATCTTGATTTCAGATCAGGTCATGATCCTAGAGTCGTGGGATCACGCCCCACATTGGCGTCCACACCAGGCGTGGAGCCTCCTTGGGATTCTCTCTCTGTCTCTCTGTCTCTCTCTCCCTCCCTCCCTCTGCCCCTCCCCTGCTCTCACCCTCTTTCTCTCTAAAATAATAAAAATCTAAGATGAAAATAAATAGAATACATGCAGAATTGGGTCACCTAAAAATAATTACATTTAAAAACAAAAATTATGTTTGTGGGATTCCTCTATGTTCTTGTGTATAGCAGTAGTTTGTTCTTTTTCATTGCTGTGTAACATTTTATTCTATAGAATATTATCCAATCCACTATTGATAGACATTTTAATTATTTGCAATTTTTGGCTATTAAGAAAGTTGTCATGAACATGCTTGTACATGTCTCTTGCTGGACATGAGCATTTTTGGATGTGTGTACCCAAGAATGGCATTTCTGGGTCAAAGGATATATAAATATTTAGCTTTAATAGGTATTGCCAAATAGTTTCACTCCTCCTAGCAGTATACAAGAGTTTCAGTTGCTGCATAGTCTTGCCAACACAGTATTGTCAGTCCTTGTAATTCTCTTTTTTTCTTGATTTGTCAAATACCCTTCTCAAAGAGAGACAGATATTTGCTAATGGACTGTAAGACTCCCAGCCATGGAAAAGCTACCATAGACCCAACAGTTAAAGTCTGAACTTCAGGGTACCTGGGTGGCTCAGTCAGTTAAGCATCCAACTTTGGCTCAGATCATGATCTCATGGTTTGTGAGTTCAAGCCCCATGTTGGGTTTATGCTGGCAGCTCAGAGCCTTGGAGCCTGCTTCAGATTTTGTGTCTCCCTCTCTCTCTGCTGGTCTCCTGCTCATACCCTGCCTCTTTCTCCCTCTGTCTCTCTCTCTGTCTCTCTCTCTCTCTCTCTCTCTGTCTCTCTCTCTCACCCTCTTTCTCTTTCTCTCTCTCTCAAATATAAATAAAACATTAAAGATATTTTTGGGGGGATTCCTGAGTGGCTCAGTTGGTTGGGCATCTGACTTTAACTCCGGTCATGATCTTGCGGTTTGTGGGTTCAGGCCCCACCTCCGGCTTTATGCTGACAGCTCAGAGTCTGGAGCCTGCTTCAGATTCCGTGTCTTTCTCTCTCTGTGTCCCTCCCCTGCTTGCACTCTCTCTCTCTCTCAAAAGCAAATAAACATTAAACATTAAAAAAAATTTTTTTTTAATCTGAACTTCAATGTTTAGTCCTGACCCTAAGGACACTAGGAACTAAGAAATGGGAAAGATCAGCATGGCTACTGGAGAGATAAAACTTGGGAGAGACTAAAATGTGGGGTTTTGACCTGTCATTGGGATTTGAATTAAGGAAGGGGAATGAGAAGACATCCTGTCAGAGTGCACAGCTTGAGCAAAGACAGAAAGGTAGGAAAGAGCTTTGAGAGAGATCAGGGAGAATGCTGACCTCACCTGAACAGAGAGTGCTTCTTGAGAGAAGCAGTTCATGTGGCTGGACTGGTTGGGAGGGGCCAGGCTTAGGCAGTGGCTTTGAGGTCAAGAACCACTTCTTGGGACCTGAAGTAGGGGTGGTGAGTGGGATGCTACAAAATACGTGAAGCCCTGAGTCCAAGCGAGATACATTGAAAGAGGGTCAGCTGGGGCCTCATTCAGTCTCCATTTTCTCCTACTTCTCACAGTGAGGGGCATCTCACTGTCATGAGTAGGATAATCACCTATATTTCAACAAGGCCCCTGAATGTGAGCCAACTACTTCATTTGATTCTCAACTGAAGACAGAGATCTGTTCCTGTGCTGGACTGAAAACCAGATGTACTGGATTGAGAAATGGTATATCTGCACAATGTACTTTAGAAACATTTTTAAGGGATTCTCAAGGGACTAATTTTGACTTTATGTGTTTCATACCATATGGGCTGAATTTACTAAATTAGAGAAGGCTTTGGCTGGTGTTTTTGTATAAGATGATGAACATAAGCCTGGGCTATAGGCCCTGAGTTTGGAGGGGAATAGCTGCATTTCTCAGCTCTCCTTTTAGAACTCCCCATGGCTCAGCCCACTTATCTACCCACCTGCAGACTCAGCCCTGCACTGATCAGTTGATTCATTTGTTCATTCATTCACTTATTCATCAGCAAACTTTTGCTAGATGCCTAGCAGAAGGCAGGTACTAGAATTGAAGTGAAAACACAGGGTTTCTGCCTTCAAGGAGCTCACAAGCAAGCAGGGAACGCTGACCTGAAATAATTGAATGCAAATAAGGTGTGAATAGAGTGACAGTAAAGGTAATGTAGAGGATAATAGGGGACATCAATTCTACTAGAAGAAGTCAAATGTTTGAATCTGAGTCTTGAAGGATGACTTGGAGTTCATCTGATAGACAAGATCAGATCATAGCCTCTTAAGCAAAAGAGAGTGAGCCACAGCATGGCAAGTAGACTACAAATCTTGTGGCCAGAGCATAGTTTATGTGCAGAAGTATCTGGAGATGAGGCTGGAAAATAGCTAGAGTCAGACCATGAGGGTATACAAATACCAAGATAATGAATATGGACTTCATCTTGTGGATAATAGAGAATTATTGTAGGGTTTGAGCCAGAATTATATAGCCCAACAATTAGAAGCCTCATACCAGCACTAGTATGAAAGATGAAGCAGAAGGAGTGAGCGTATAGACAAAAATCAACGTAAAGGTTAGTGTATCAGATCTACTAAAAAAAAAAAAAGTTACAAGCTTAAAATGAGCCCATCACAAACATTCTAGAGAACAGAAAATGGCTATTTAGGAGGTAAAATCTATAAGACTTAGTGAGATTGGAGGAGGAAGAGGGAGGCCAGGAGGAAAAAAATTTGGATGATTTCCATATTCAATCTGGGTGGATGATGGTGCTATTATATAGGAGAGGGAATATTGGAGAAAAAGGAAAGTTTAGGACAGGAAGCAGAAGGGGTAAAGGAAATCAATTTAATTTTGATCATTTCTGAGCTTAAAGTGTCTGTGGGTCTGTGGGACAGAAGTAGCAATATAATTGGATGTGTAGTCTGGCACTCGGAGTTCTGAGGTAGGTATGAAGATTTAAGATGATCAACATACAAGTGATAGATAGAAATCATTCAGGGGAACATGTAAGATCAGAAGAAAAGAAAAATGAGGACAATTCCACAAAGAAAACTATACTTTAAGGGGTATGGGATCAGAAGTCACCCAAATGAAGGAAACAAAGGTAGTGCAGTTTAAAAGATAGGAAAAAGCTAAAACGAAGTGTAAAGTGTGGGAGGACCATTTCTTCTTGTTAATGGTGTATCTGTACCACATAGACATGTCCAGCTCATAGTTGCTGCATGAATGAACACACAAATGAATGGAGTGGTGTATAAGGAAGCCTTTCCAGAAGAGTCCACTTTCAAGTGCTGTGAAAGGTCTCTGATGTGAGATGAGAACTAAGTGTTCCCAGACTGATGTGCACTTGAAGCAGGAAGCATCGGGACAGCCCCAGCCACCCCATCCTGAAGGGCTCTGCCTGAGTCACTCTCCCTCCCACCTAGAAGTGGGGTGTGATTTCTCCAGTGCTGACCATAGGATGCTGCTTCTTTCATGGTGGTCATCCTCAAGCCTTCCTGAACTTCCACCCAATGGCCTACAGCTGTACTGCTGCTCTTGACTCAGTTCCCAAGTTCCTATTTTGGCACATTGCTGTATTAGTTATCTATTGCTATGTAACAAATTACTCTAAAACTTAATGGTTTAAAACAAATATTTATTATCTCACAGTTTCTGGGGTTAAAAATCCAGACATGGCTTAGTGGGGATCTTTGCTTCAGCATCTCTCCAAGACCACAGCCAAGTTTCAACAGAGGCAAGATCTATTTCCAACTCATTCAATGGATATTGGCAGTGCCATATAGACTACTGGATTGAGTGTCTCTGTTCCTTACAGGCTGTGGGCCAGAGGCTTCCCTCATTTACTTGCCATATGTGCCATTTGTGCTTCTACAGCAAGGCATCTGACATCATCAAAAGCAGCAAGAGAGAGTCTGTTAGCAAGACCCAAATCATAACACTTTGTAACCTAATCACAGAAATGACATCCCATAATTGTTGCCATATTCTATGAGTTACAGACAAGTCACCAGGTCCAGCCTGCTATTAAAGGGAGCGGATTACACAAGAGTGTGAATGCCCAGAGGTTGGGAATCATTGGGGGTTATTTTAGGAATCTGCCCATCATAACCTTTCCCAAAACTCAGGATAATTCTCTGGTAGTCATCTTCACCATCTTGGTTGAACTAAAGCAGAAAAATATCATAACCTTAAATTTCCTGTACTATTAATGGCAAATGGATATGTAGTCCTAACTACATGCCAGGATTTACATGAGCTTTATATGAGCTTTACAAATATTAACTTGTTCAATCTTTACAACTCTCTGAAGTGGACCCTCTTGTTAACTCACTCTGAAAAAAAAAAAAACGCACCTGAGTTACAGAGAAGTAAATGTCTAGCCAAAGGTCACTAAGCTATCAAGTAGTAGAAAGGGGATCTGAGCTTCACGAGTTTGGTTCCGGAATTCATGCTCTTACCCATTCTGCTATTCTACAACCTGAATATAACTGGGATATAATGTTGTTCAGTCTCAGCATGTTATGATATTAAAACAAAACATTAAAAACATAAAATATTAAAAACATTGAGTGACCAAAACAGAAATCCAATATTTAATTAGCATTAAAAGATTCTGTCGAAACCCTACAGCAACATGTTTTGTGTCTCCAAGCTTTTTATGTGCCAAGTCTCCCCTTCAAATGTTCTCTGAAACCCAGCCCAGACTATTTTTCATTTTATTTTTCCCTATTTCTCTCTTAGTTCCTTACATTATAGGTTGACTTGGTCTTCTGGCTTCACTTTTTAATATCTTGTGGATTTAGCCCATGACCTGAATGTTCCAGAGCAAAGGGTAATCCTGTAGTTAGCCAAGCCACCAGGAATTTATCCCCTTTCCTCCTAACTGTCCAGTCTGGTTTCTCTCTCCCTGTTTCAATGCCATAAGGAAAATATAGAACTCATAGACAGAACTCTCCGCCAAGTGAGGAAGGGAGAGGAAGTAGCTGAGAAATCAAGAGAAAATTCTTGTTATGTGGAGGGGGATGTTGAGTGGAGAGAGGACTGGAGGCTAGGAACATGTACGCTGATAATCCTTGTCTTTGTCACATCCCAAAAGATGCGTGACTGTTGTGTAATGTTCTTATTGTCACAGATGAGGCTGCCAAGCGGAGAAGCTTCCTTCTCAGATCTTGCTCATCTAGCTCTTTCCTCTGGGGCTGTGAATTGGGGGAAAGCACACAGAAAACCAGGGAGAATGAGAGATGCTTCTAATTCTCCAAGCCCCTCTGCCAACCAACAGACCAGGGTCCATACTTTGCTTCCAAGTCTGGGATCTGTTCACTGGGAGGTTGTTAGCAATGGTTCATGAAAGATGAAAGAGCCATGTTTCATTTTCTCTCAAAGCAAAACAACAGAACTGACTGTAAAATCCTATAGTAGCCACCACCCTGGAAAACCCTTTCAATGGTCCTTTTTCTCCATTCCTGCTGCCAACACCCCTATTCATAAGTTCTGCCCTGGTATCTTCAACTGTCCCCTAAGTCATCCCCCACTTTTTTTCTCCACCTCAATCCATTTCACATACCACTGTCAATTTAACTGTCTCCAATGCCAGTCTGATGTTACCACCCCCTTGCTGAAAATCTCAGTTGCTCCCCTTTCCCTATAAATTCTCATCAAAACCTTCAAAACCCTGAAAGCCCTCTTTCCACATTCTTTCAAATGTAATATATGATCCATCTAAAATAGATGACCCAGTGAATGCCGAGGATTCTACATTTCTCTGTCCCCTCATTATTCCTCCTGCCTGTGAACCTTCCCCTCACCATGTTTACAAATTCAAAGACCATCAGAAAAGACCACCTCCACTGAGAAACATATCCAGATAATTACAACTGAGTATGGTTTCTCCCTTCTTTCATTTCCTATATCATTCATTTG
The DNA here is from genome assembly GCF_006229205.1 of Suricata suricatta. Classification (NCBI taxonomy): domain Eukaryota; kingdom Metazoa; phylum Chordata; class Mammalia; order Carnivora; family Herpestidae; genus Suricata; species Suricata suricatta. The sequence continues at coordinate 150,740,411 of NC_043700.1, read as the reverse complement.
ATCTTTATGGCATTTTCCTTATACTACTATATCCATATGCCACTCAATTACTAGAAAGTACATGCTTTAAGAGAACAGATGTTTTCTTGCTGAACTTCAAATATCCTACAGTGGCCAGCAAAAAGTCTTAAACATGTACATGTTAAACATTCAGTAAGTTGTTTCTGAATTGAAGTTTGGACCCCTCTGGTTCTAATTTATTATCTAATTTATCATTGTACATCTTTTGCTAGAATAAGCAAGACACATTCCTTTGAAGAAGGAGGGCATGAAGGAAAGCACAGCAAAGGCCCTTGACCTGGGAAGTCATAGTCTTTACATTACACAGCTTGAATTTCATCAAAGCCCATGAGCATTTAGTCTCTGGGTGTTACCTAGCGAGCAATGCTTTTAACTAACCTGACCTCATGCTTTTCAACCCTGTCACCTACCACTGTCAGAGAGTGTGGCACAGGGCATGTCAAACAGGAAAGACAGTTACATCAACTCAAGTCTGCAAACACCCATTCAACACCTACTATGAGCCAGCATTCTGTTCAGTGCTAGGGACAGAGAAATGGATAAGAAAAACACAGCATGGTCACCTCTGAAATATAATTCCAGTAAAAGTAGCTACCATGTACTGATAGCTTATATAACAGGCCCTGGACTCAGTGTCTGACATGCATTGTTTCACTTAATCCTCATGGAAATCCCTAGCATCACCCTCATTTATAGTTGGGGAAATGGAGGCTGGAGGAAGTTAAGTATTTTGCCCTGGATTACCAGACAGTGAGGCTAGGATTTAAACCTAGGGTTTATGATGTGAGTTTGTTCTTACTTTGTACTTACTCTGTTTCCTCAACATGTTTCTGTTCTGCTCAAAATGGATTCTTGCTTTTTTTAGTCTTTGAGTCTTGCAATGTAGCTTTGGGTGAGAGTATGTATAACATAAACAATTTTGCCTTGCTTTGCCCTTGGAGAGTCCACATGCCCATAGAACAGTCTCTCCTTGGATTTCTCCAACATTCCTTCATCTGCAGTACTCAGACTGAGAAAGCCTGTGGGCAGAGGCAATGTAGGTTCATATATCTTAAGATATATCTTTAAAGATATCCCTCCCACCTTTTTCTGTCCTGATACCCTTGACTATGTGCTTTATCCTTTTCTATTGTATGAGTTTTTGCAAATCTCTTCAAATCCTTTCTGGAACAGGTAATGTATAAGTAAATAAAATATGCCTTATACCTGTTCAATATGTCACATGAATGTGCAAAGAAGCCTTAAAGAATGTTATATCTAGTTTTTATTTTGCTCCATAGACATGATTCCTTGGGGTTATTGGAATCCTCACCCGCATTGCTTCTGGAGAACTCCCCCTAACTCTTTTGTATATAGAGCTTCCTGGAACATTTTCTCTGAAGAATGGATCCTCTAACCAATAAAATTCAGTTTCTCATTGGAACCCTCATACGTTGCTGATAGGAATGTAAAAGTGTACAACCACTGTGGAAAATGACATGGTGGTCTCTCAAGACATTAAAAATAGAATTACAATATGATCCAGCAATTTCACTTCTGGGTATTTACCCAAAAAAAAGTGAAAGCAGGGACTTAGGTACTTGCACACTCACATTCATAATAACGTTGTTAATAGCCAAAAGATGGAAGCAACCTCACTGTCCATCAATGGACAAATGATAAACAAAATATGGTGTGTGTGTGTGTGTGTGTGCATGTGTGTGTATACACCCATGTACGTATACAAATATATATATTATTCATGCTTAAAAAGAAAATTCTGACACATTCTACAATAAGGATGAAACTTAAAGACATTATGCTAAGTGATATGAACCAGGTACAAAAGGGCAAATATAATATGATTCCATGTATATGAGGTACATTTAATAGTCAAATTCGTAGAGTCAGAAAGTAGAACAGTGAGTGCCAGGGCCTGAGGAATAAGGAGTTACTACTGTTTAATAGGTATGTCATTTCAATTTGGCAAAATGAAAAAGTTCTGGAGATGGATGGTGCTGATGGTTGCACAACAGTGTGAACATACTTAATGCCACTGAACTATATATACTTAAAAGTAGTTAAAGTGGTAAATTTTATGTTATATATATTTTGCCACATTTTTTAAAAGTTCAATTTCTTATTTAATGGAAAAGGGATCTGACTTTCAAGGTAAAGTGGCTTGTCCAAGTGAGCGGCACAGTTGGAAATAGTAGAACTCAGGACTACTGGCCATCAGACCATGGCTTTCTCTGTTGTAATAGAGGTCTTCTCCTGGGAATGAGGTGTCCAGAGGAGATGCTGGGAAACCCCACAAATCAACATTCTCTAGCATCAGCAAGTATTTCCACAGCAGCCCATTTTCCTCCTCTGTGGCCTTGATATCTTCACTCCATTTTTTGCTTTCATACCATTTCTCCCTGAAACAAATGCTGTTGATGGTCAAAGCAAGCAAGGTCCTCCTGGAAAGGCGCTGGAGAGCAAATGCAGATGGAATTGGCTCCAGTGGAAAATGTATATATAGAAGGCAGTTTTACTGTTTTCTCCAAGTCTCTTGGCTCTGAACTTTTGGCATTTTATTCAGAGTGGAATTTTCAGCCCTAGCAAGGCTCCTAATGCAAGAGTTTTGTTTTTCCATGTGTGTCCCTCCTGAGCTTGCTAGTTGTCTCTTATGGATGCTCCTGCTGCTCTACCTGTTGAGCTTGAACATGCTCTGGCAAGCTCTGAGAGCATGTCTTGTCCCACCTGAGAGAGGGCACACCCTTGGGAAACAGGTTGTTTCACCCACTGAGAAAACATATGCTCCCTTAGAGTGCTCAGGATACCAGGAGAGAGGCCTCAGTGTGACTGAAGTCAAGATTTTATTTGGTCTTTGATGGACCAAAGGCTTAACCTAGGGTAGGAAGGCAGAGAAAGGTTTTAAGAGTTTTAAATCACCCCAAAAGCTAAGGTGAACAGTCCACAAGTAGATCAGCTAGTGCCATGAGGGAAACAGTTTTTTAACCTTTAGTCAGTAAATATGCGTTGAACATCTATCATAGGCTAGATGTTGTATTAGGAGCTGAGATGAATGACAGAAGCCCCTCACGGAGCTTATAGTCTAGTGGAAGAAGCAGATAAGGAAACAACTAAATAAGAGCATTATCATGTATCTGTCAGAGCTAAGAAGGAACAGTGAGATGATGAGGAGTAAGGGGAAATGGTTATGCTGCTGCTTTAGATGAGGTGGTTGGAGAAGGCCACCACGAGAAAGCAAATCTAAGCTGAGACATGAACGATAATAGGAGTATATGAAAAACCAGAACAACGTATGCAAAGACTATAAGAAAGAGTGTGGCCTGTGTGGACCAGGCCACGTTGTGGCAGGAGGATGGATAGTGAAGGAGATAAGAGACCAGGATATATCAGTCCTCCTAGAGTGAGGAGTAAAAAGTAAGGAGTTTGGCTTTTATTCAAAGGGTAGCAGAAAGCCTTTGAAGGCTTAAACATAAATGGAAATGATTCTGACCAGACCTTACCTCCTTGGTTGAGACCTCTCTACTGTGATCATTCAATTCCCCAAATTACTGGGTCCCAGTTTTAAATAATCCCTTCTCTACCCTCATGCTGAAGGCTAGAAATTGGGCTGTCAGAAATTCCAGAGACCCATGAAATTCCTGAATGGACTGACCATGTTAAATCAACTTGCACATGTTTCCATCCCTTCATCTGCTTTCAAGATGTTGGCATTAAAAGCCTCCTCCTGTCTGAGGCCCGACAAAGCAGAAAGAAGCTCAAGAGTATATCATTGATCTCACTACATCTGGTGTAAAGATCAGGCCAGCTGATCTTTAAATTAAAAGTACACATTTCTTTTTCATGCCTCCTCGAACATAAGAACTAAAATTAAGCAGCAGGTATTGAACTGGTGAATGACACATTCATCAAAAATCTACCTGGCCATATTTATTTGTCAAAGTTATAATTAACCTTAATTGAGACTCATCCATCTGCTCCCCATTGCCCCACCCTCATCCCCACCTGCTACCCAGAAAAATAGAAAATGTTTTATGGGAACGTATGGACACAGAGCCCTTTTACAGAGTAATCATCTATGTCCTGCTCCCTATAACACTGGACTGCACTATAAGCATGGAAAACAGCTGACATCTGGAAGAAATGTAAGGAAAGTATATCTTCCATCTGGAAAGGTAGAATTCTGGTTCCTTCTTCTTTCCACTGAAGGATTGTCTTTCCTTGGTCATTTACAGTATTCCTGGATCCTGCTTGACTTCTTTCTTTTCTTTGTCCCACAATTATTTTTTGAGCAGTTAATGTATATCATGCAAAAATGTCATTATGAGTATTTTCTGGAATGATATAGTAGAAGAGCTTGAATTCTGAAGTCAGAAGACCTCAATTTTGAGTCCAGGGAGATTTTGCTTGTCTGGAGCAAATAATTTTAGGGTTCCCAAAATTTTAGTATCTGTTTTGGCAACCTAAATGTTGTTCTGAGGATCAAATAAATATAATAATGAGTATGAGAATTCTGTAAATCATAAAGGGTTCAAAATGATAGTTGGTTTTTAAGGATATTGCATTTGTTTAAAGATGGATATTCTTGTGGTCACTCACAACCTCTCCAGGGGAGGCTAAAAGAGGTTCAAAGCTTCACTTGTACATGCTCCATCCAAGGTCCATTGAACAGTCCTAACAATGTTTTCTGATGGCCATATATATATGTCATGATAAAGTTTGGGAAATAATATTTTAACGGAAACTGGTTAAGACCACTATGTCATTCCTCTGTGACTCCTCACCACCAATCTTTCCCTATTGAACAGTGATGGGTGACAAGAGGCATTTTTGGTATCTGGTCAAAGAGAAGTTGAGTTGGGGATACGTGAAGTTTGGACTAAATGGCACATGTTTCTGTTGTTTGCAGTCACTTCCGTGTTTAGTTTAGGTTTAGTTTAGGTTAGGTTAGGTCATCACCAGGCCTCCTAGTATAGGAATGGCTTCCTACACTATAATGTTCACTCATTTGGCACCATGACACAAAATGCAGGGCCAAGGGCAAAACTGTGGTATGAACGTGTTCCATGGTATCCAGCACTCACTAATGGAAGGGCAATAAGGCTTGGAACATATGGAAATAAAAGCTAGTCTTCAGAATGTTCTTTGACTCATTAGATATATACAACTGTAAGTGGAAGTTTCAGTTCTCATTGACACCTGGTTAAAAGTTTGCTACTATCAGCAATATACTTGGAAAAAAAAGAAGTATAGTGACAATACAGTGTACACAATTATTAAACCATTATATATTTTTTCTTTTTTGAATGGAATCTTGCAAAATAGAATTGATCACAGTTCCTAGGTTTATAGGTCATGAACCTGTGGCAGTACTATCGTTAGCAAGCATATCTGTGTGTGAAATCTGATGTTTAAGCATCACATCAAATCAGATCACCCCTTAGCATATCTAATGCTCCCTGTGCTAACAAAATACATTGGTTGATAAAAATAAATACACTATTGCCTTACATATGGCAAAATGGCCTAAAGAAGCAAATATTCTATGTCAAAACTTCACATATTCATTAATATATCAATGTAAGATAAAAATAATTTGATTACATGATTTTGTAGATCAATATAACAAGAAGCAAGTTAAAATTGTTCTTCTGTATGCCTTAATTTCAGATTAATTTTGTATGTTTTTTAGAATGACTGATCATATAAAAGTACCCCAAAACTTTATAGAGGCATGTTAGACAGTAAATAAATGTTCCTTTTTTGAATTAGATGCTTGTAATATTTGCCAGCTTTTTAACAGTTGAAAATTACTATGATTTCTTTTCTCATTCTAAATATTTAGTGTTTTTGATACATACTTACTTTTGTACTTTTTTCAAAGAGGGCCCCCAAACTGTATAAACTTCAGGCCCATCAAAGCCTGGATCCAACCTGCCTGATTTGGTGAAAACTGTGGTTCCTCAACCCTGCTGTAAACACAAATCCAGGCCCCGCCCCCTTACAGCTCCACCCACCGTGGAAGAGCTCTGAGGCCAAGAGTGCACACTGCAGAAGGCAGGGCCTGCCACCCAGGACAAGACGCAGATCATCCCAGAGTCTGCCAATGAAAAGAGTCTAACAGGTTCCTGGAATTTGGGATTGGGGTAGGATGCCAAGAGAGGGGAAGGAAGGAAGCAAGGAAACTGAAGTGGTTCCTGAGGCAAATGCTCTCAGATAAAAGCCTTACAGAGCCAGCTCACAGTGAAGATATTAAAAGATTATTTACACATCTCACCCCACACTACTATTTCAGCAACAATAACTAACCATAGGGAAATACCTCTGTGGTGGAGAATGTTAGTTGTCTGCCAAAACCCATCTCCTTCCTTTCATAGATGCTGATTTTAAGCCAGACACATAGACACTCACATAGAGATTCCACTTCTCCGGCTCCCTTGTGACTGGCTGTGGCCATGTTACTAAGTTCACAAGTAGCATGTGAGCAGGAGAGATGTGTGGCCTGTGTACCTGGCTTGCTTTTATTTTTACTTTATTTCTAAAAATTTGTTTTTAGAGAAAGAAGACATGAACAGGGGAGGAGCTGAGAGAGAGAGAGAGAGAGAGAGAGAGAGAGAGAGAGAGAGAGAGAGAATCCCAAGCAGGCTCTATGCTGTCAGTGCAGAAACTGACTCAGGGCTCGAACTCACAAACTGTGAGATCATGACCTGAGCCGAAACCAAAAGTCCAACACTCAGTCAACTAAGCCACCTATCCCCTGGCTTGCTTTTAAAGAGAACTTGCTTCCTTGGACTTTTCCCCCTCCTCTTCTGCCAGCTGAGAAGTGACAGTCTTATTTTCAAACATGAAGATGAGAACAATGAACTGAGCCAGAAATTTCCAACTTTTCAGCTCATCGTACCCTTAGTATTTCAGTAATTTTATCACAATGTTCCTGATTCAAAAGAAAGAACTAATAGCTCTGTTTATTAAGTAGCTTTGTCCAAACAACCTAATCAGTACTTACGTCCTAACAACTTAGTGTCAAGAACTATGAAGGGTCTGAATTTTGTCCTATTTGCAAGCTAATGAGTTAGCCAGTCACATTTCATGGAGGTTGGCAGAAGATATGAGATTCCTGGGTCAGAGAGAGAGGAAGGAGTGCGTTACTCATGGCTGTAGCAATACCCAGAGTGTTAGCATTAGTTCTGGTTTCCTGAGCCTTGATTCCATGGGACTCTGTGAAGAAGGCTGTGTGATACATGTACCTACAGAGGCTTGTGTTACAGGAGAGGTAACCTGAATCTCAGGTTACCAAGCTTTGGCAATCTGAATCTTTTATAATGGGCAATAAGCCTGCTTGATCTTTGCCTTAGAGGGAGACATTATTTCTATTAAACTAGATAGTAAGTAGACCTGCTCTTTGTTCCACAAAGAGAGTCATTATTTCTGTCTTCTAAGACTATTAGCTATATAAACATCCTTGAAAAATTAGCCTGGATCAAAGGCAATAAGTGCCTCTGCTTATAATATATGCAAAACCGTAAGACACATGGAGAATCATCTTCCAACATTTAGAAGCCATTTGCAAAAAAAAATTATATGCATAAAACAAAAGAAAAAATATTTTTACTTTAAAACAACTGTGAACACTTGGTTCCTGCTGGGCACTGCATAACTCCTCAAACCTTAGAATCAGATTGGACATCACCACCCCATTGCATTCTCATAGTACTTTTTCTCATAGCCTCACAAAGATATGATGTCATCAGAAGGAGGTAGTGTATTTCTTTCTCAGTGTTGAAACTGTAAGCCACCTAAAGCTAGCAGCAGATGTGGTGTCCTGCTGTTGAGGATTCTGTTTTCCTCAAAAATGGAACACATCCTGTGGTTCTCCTGTGAGTTCACTGAGGTTCTCTGGCACAGTTTGGTGCATGGTTTGGGAACTAGCACACTAAGCAATGGTGGAAGAAGCCCTTGATTCTGAGTGGCCTTGTAGAGTCGCTCTGATTTGATAGCCTAGACTAAATGGAATGCGTGACCAAAGAGAAAAAAACTTCTATGCTCTTTCAGTCAAATTGGTTGGGCTTTTTGTTGCAGTAGGACAGCTTTTATCCTAACTAAGACAAATTCCTACATAATTTTGGCTATGCCTCTCAATGTCTTATTTGAGGACATGCATTCCCATATTGTAGAAAAAAATTCCTGTGTGTTTCTCTTGTCTTTCCAACCTCAATCATCACCTCAGTCAACATTTACTGAGCCTTCTTACTATGCCATAGCACCGGGCTAAGGATCCTTTCAAAATCCAAGTCCACTTCTGTTCCTCAGTATCCTCAGCTGCAGGCTCAGCTGGTCTTTAGCCAAGTCTAAGGCAAGGCCCCAACCATCCAGCAAGCAGAGTCTGGAAGTCACACTGATGCCTTACTCACAGGAGTAGCTGGTATGCCTGGAACCCAATGAGTACTCCGGTGAGCTGAACAGAACCATGTGGATCGGTTTTGTTTGTTTGTTTGTTTGTTTGGGGTTTTTTTTTTTTTTTGGTCAATCTGATTAAGACTCAGACACTTCAGACCAAAACCCAATCTGAGACACCAAGTGACTGAGAAAGAAGCACACCAGCAGTAAGGTAGAGCTCATTTGTTCTAGCACTGAGCTGGCCTGACTGTTCCTGGAGCAGTGAGCTCTGTGTGTCTGTGAAAAAAAAGGCACAAGAAAGACAGCAGGCTCTGGCCCATCAGCAGTGGAAGGGAAACAGAAAAGAGGAATGGCTGGGTGGAACTTGGGTAGCACTGGGAAAGAAGCAGACCCTGTGTCAGCTTCTGTAATGTGGGTGAGGTGCATATGCACGTGCGCGCGCGCGCGCGCACACACACACACACACACACACACACACACACACACAGAGTCAGGAATCCTGAAGGCCCCCAACTCTGCAGCATGGAGAGAGAAGACAGTGTTGAAGAGTTCCAATCCTCTCACACCTAAAATGAATGACATTTTAATGCACATTGATCATTAGTAAATTTGACCCTATAAACAATCTGAGACAATTTCTCTTCTTTAAAAAAATGTTTTTATTTTTTTGAGGGAGAGAGAGCAGGGAAGGGGCAGAGGGAGAGGGAGACAGAGAATCCCAAGCAGGCTTTTGCACTGTCAGCACAGAGCCCTGTGTGAGACTGGAACTCACACCATGAGATCATGACCTAAGCCAAAATCAAGAATCAGACACTTAACTGACAGCTAGGTGCCTCACCAATATTTCGTCTTGAAGACAATCACAAGATGAGGAAAAAGATGAAGGATAGAGAAGCTTTGATTCTCCTTAGGCCTACATGGTGTAATACTCATGGTTTTACTACTTCATTGACCCAAAGACCTCAGAGGGGTTTTAAGTAAAACAAAATATTTTGTGAACTTTAAATAATCTAGAGAATTTATCATGATCTGAGACCAGATGCCTGGTTTCAGATCAACAGTTATATGTAATTGTTATTTGTAACTTGTAAGTTTGCTTAAACCATTATTTTATTGAAATAATACTATTGCTTTACTGAAAAAGAAATATATACTTGGTGAGAGACTCAGACAGTACAACTCCTAGCCAATATAATGGGTGAAAAAATGATACTTTGTTTTTATTGGCCCTGCTTTAATGATGAATGAAGTTGAGCATCTCAACCAATGTTTAAAAGCTTTAATCTGTGAGTTGTCTATTCACATCATCCACCTGCTTCTTTTCCCCCCTTATTACTTTGTTGATATTTTTCTTATTGTTTTGTAAGAGTCATTCGTATATGAAGGAAACTAACATTTTGCCTATCATAATGGTTTTAAATATTTTTCTGGGGTCTTTCTACTTTGTTAAAGGCATTTTTCCATGAAGAAATTTTTAATCATTTAATGTTTTTTTAATGAATTCAGGTTTTCATGACTTTTTCCATTCTGATATTTTAAATAATTTTTCCAATGTTTTCTTCTAAAAATTTATGGGTCATATTTTTTTAGGTTTGCATCTTTTCTCCACTTAGATGTGTTTTGCTGTATGGAATTAACTAGAGATTCACCTTTGTTTTTTTCTAGATGGCCCGCCAACGTTCCCAGCATTATTTATTAATAAACCCTTGTCCTCCTCTGATTTGAAATGCCACCTTTATCATACCCTATATTTTCAGTTTTTCAAATTATTTCTGAGTTGTTCCTTTTTACTGAGTCATTGATTTGGCACTCTATTCATGATCCAGTACTAACCTACTTTAATTAGATAGCAGCTGTATTAAATTATAAGTACTCTTATTTATCTCCTTTCAGATTTGCAAAAATTATAATTTACATTTGTTGGTACTTGCATTGAACCAAATGCAATTGCTGGGTTTTTTTTTTTCTATTTTTGAACCTTAAAATTGTTGATATCATTTGATTTAACCTGAGACATTTGGATACTTTGCTAAGCACTTTACAAGTATCAATTCACTGAATCTACACAACAACCTATCAGGTAAAATTATTGTGATCCCATTTTATTTATTTATTAAATTTTTATTTATTTTTGAGAGTGAGAGAGCACAAGTGAGGGTGGGGCAGAGAGAGAGGGAGACAAAGAATCCGAAGCAGGCTGCAGGCTCTGAGCTGTCAGCACAGAGACCCATGTGGGGCCCGAACCCATAAACTGTGAGATCATGGCCTGAGCTGAAGTTGGACACTTAACCAACTGAGCCACCCAGACACCCCTGTGATTCCATTTTAAAGATAGAACTGAAGCACAGAAAGATTAAGTAATTTGCTCAAGGTCACACATAGGTAGAAAGTGGTAGACCTATGATTTTAACTCAGGTACTCTTGACACCATAGTCTGTGCTCTTAACTACATACTTTATAAGCTCTGCCATAAAAAGGTGGGGGGAGGGAAGAAGCTTTCAATGAGCAGGCAAGGATACGAGGATATGAGAAAACCACATGCACACTTCTGAAATGTATAAATTGCTACCCATTTTCTAGAAAATAATTTGTTAATGTGCGTATCAACACGTTAAACATAATTCTTTTTGACAGCAACTCAACTTCTGAGAATTTATCCTGATAATCTCAGCATTCAGAAAGATAGAGAAGAGTGTCTATTAAATGTTCACCACTGCATTGTCTGTAACAGTGAAGCACTGGAAGTAATCTAAATGTCCATCAAGAGGCGATTGCTTAAGTAAATTATATTACTTCTATATGGTGCAGCCAACAAACAAGATCCTGGGTGTCTAAATCCTGTGACATGAAAGCCACTTGGGTCCATTATGGAACCACAAGGATAAAACTTTCCTAGTCACAGGGGTGGCCTTTTATGGAGGTAAAGTTGGTGGTTCCCTTGTAATGGCATTTGAGATGCAGAGAAGCTCCCCGCCCACTTTCACTTCAAAATACCATTCTACACATGCCCGATATTCTCCGACACAGTCCTTCAGGTTGATCTTTGTTCCCTGTGCTCCCCACTGCAATGATAACCAATCATGTGGGAAGCTATAACCAATTATCTCTAACTGCTTGTGATAAAGGTATTAGAAGCTTTCCTTTGACAGGAGTTGAGAGAGTTAGCCTGGGAACATCAAGTACTTTAGTAAGAGTCTAAAACATAGAAACAAATACAGGGAAATAGGGAAATGAGAGCTAAAGTTCGTTGAGCACCTCCTGAGGACAGTAGAACCCCATCTCACATGTGAGTCAGATTCCAAAACATGCGAGTCAGGCAAAAATTACATATGATCAAAATGAATCTTGAAAATTCCTTAAGTCACTCAGAAAATACTGTATATATTCTTTTATATGTATATATACATATAAATTCTTTTAATATGTATAGACCAATGTGAAATAAACATCTTGCATATATGATAATCATTACACATAAAATATTTCTGGTTGTTTTATCACTTAAAAGAGGGCAATGTATAAAGGGCAAGTGTTGTTGAATTTACCCAAGTTACTTGTGTATGTGGTATAGTTCCTACTATACTTTACATGATTCAACTTAATACTTCCAACAACACTGAAAGGTGATGGCTATTAGCCTCATGTTGTAGAAATGTAACTGGGGCTCAAAAGATTAACTGATTTTCCCAAAGTCACACAGCTAGTAAGTGCCAGAGATAGGACTTGAACTCAGATCTTCCTACTCCAAGGTCAGTTTTACCCACTTCATCACAATACCATTCTTCTCGATCCCTGCTCCAAAAAGTTTCAGGAGCCCCTCAACTTATGAACTTCATGATTTTGCCCTAAATTGGCTCTGACATTGGCCATATTAATGTTTAATATATACTTAACATGAATGTTCATATTATATGTAACAAATAACTTCATGGTATCATTTACAGGGAAATGGAGTAAGAAACAGCCTCTCCAACAAACAAGTTCACATATCACCTCAAAATTGGCAATTGAAAATAAAATAAAGCCCTTTTTAATATTCCTTTTGAGTTCACTATTTCTCATCACTTGCTTTCCATCCAAAATCATTCTGGATGGATTTTAGGCTCAAATATGGACTCTAAAGACGAGGCTGGGGGCAGAAAATATGATAACATTCACCTATGTGGAATGGGAAAACTGGAATTTAACCTCTGAATAAATCTTAGAACATTAAAGAGCTGCCTTGTTTTAAATCATGACCTAGAAGACTCTTCCCACTGGCCTGGGAAAGCTGGCCTTCTGTCTGAGACTTTGAGTGTTACAAAATATATCATTTATGAAAAATCAAAGCCCAAGGCCTGGGTTTTACATGACTTATGTGCTGCAGGAAACTTAAGCATATAAGGTAATGAATTAACATAAAACCTAGTCAAAACCATTGAAACCTTCAGGTATCTGGCAGAACCACAGGAAACTGCTCAGTAGAGACAATTCCATCAACCAGGGCCCATGAGAAATTCACAAGAAAAACCATTTCCACTGAAGATGAGTTCACAACCAAACATCCATATCACCTGATTTGATTTGTAACACTCTTAGGAAGATTGGTGGCCACAACAAACAGGAGACTCACTATTTCAGAATTGGAAATAATTGAACAAAATGAAGGATGGTAAGAATTTAATTGTTGCTTTTACATAGCCTCATTGTGGGACTACTTTATCAGCTAGCTGGGTTTCTGTTACTTATGGAGACTCATTGAGTTCATGTAAGTGGGGAAATAGATCACAGCTCACCTTTCAAACAGCAGCTATGAATCTGACTGTCCAGGGTAATTGGACTCTCACAATTTAGAAGGTGGAATTCAGGGTTCTTCATACCCATGAATTCTCTTAGAGTCAGAAGCATGGGTCTCAGCCATTTGCTATATCATACCTTGCTCCAAACAGATGGGAGTATTGTGATTAGGAAGGAATCATCATGATGCAGGAATGGAAGGTTTTTCTCTCCATGTTTCTGTGTTCTGTCAAAGGGAAGGTGGAAATGTATTTTCCAAATTCATTTGTACCATTATTCTATGAACTGGAAAGAGAATCAAACTACATTGGAACTAATGGCTTATTTTTTAAAGTTTTATTTTTGAGAGAGAGAGAGAGCATGTGCACACATGCGGGGGGAAGGGGCAGTGAGAGAGGGAGAGAGAGAATCCCAAGCAGGCTCTGCAGTGCAGAGCCTGATGGGGCTTGTACTCATGACCATGAGATTATGACCTAACCCTAAATTAAGATTTGGACACTTTAACGACTGAGCCAGGTCCCTCAGTGGCCTATTTTTATGCATAAAAGACAAATAAATGAGAAGCACTTGGTTAGTAATTTTAATCAAGCTGTTTATAGATACCTCAAGAAAAAATTGAAAACACTTGTTAATGAATTTGAAGAGTAAGTACTTCGAGAACAACCAGCAACTAAATTTAGACATGAACATTTTATTCCACAATAATTCTTTGTGCTTAACATATAGCTTACAGGACGCCTGGGTGGTTCAGTGGGTTGAGTGTCTGACTCCTGGTTTTAGCTCAGGTCATGATCCCAGGGTTGCGGGATAAAGCCCTGTGTCAGATTTGGTGCTGAGCATGGAGCCTTTTTAGAATTTTCTCTCCCTCTGCCCCTCTCCCCTGTTCTCACTTTGTCTTTCAAAAAAATAAAAATAAAGGGCAAAACTTGCTATTAAATTACTCAATTGTTTCCCACTTGACAGCAAAGGATTGGAATATGTTACCAATGCTACCTGAGACAATTATACTTGTTGTTGCTGAAATGTTTATGACCCAAATATAGAAGAATTTCAACTTTTTTCACTAGCAGGAGGATGCTTAAATAAATTCTCTATTCCTTCTTTTTCAATGGCAGAAACTTAAAAACAATTTGCAGCCAAAGCAAATGGCCTTGGAATTAGTCTAGGATAATTGTTGAGTCATGGGATGAGATGGACTCCCTTGCTTTTTAGGGTCTGCACCACCCTCTCCATCCACTGTTCCCCCAGATCATGGGGTCATTCACACCTTCCCTGACGTCACAACCCCATCCTATGAGGCAGTTAGAGGTTTACTGAATCTGGTTTCGCTGCAAAACAAATACATTTATTACTATAAGTAAAGTTTTTTAAAATAAAATATCTTAAAACGTTTTTCATTGGAAAATATTTTACTAATTTACTCAGAGTAACTATAAAGTTAGCCCTTGTTTTGTTAGAAGCAAGTATTAGTTTTAAATATGGGTTGTGGCTACATGTCTGTCTAAAGATAAGAACACTCTTAATATATGGATACAAACATCTTTGTGAGATATATTGTAAATCCAAACAAAAGCAAAATAAAACAAGTTGCAAAAAATGTGTATAACAATAAAATATTAAGCACCGATAAGAATGAATGAATTATAACCACATTTGTCAATAGGGAAGAATCTCACATCCACAATGTTGAGCAAAAGAAGCCAGACACAATTTTATGGAATGATTTCACTTACTTAATGTATATACACTATTCCATTTATAGAAAATATACAGACAGCAGCAGAATGCTGTTAAAAGCCAGAAGAGAAGAGTGAAAAACCTTGAGGGGTGAAATGACTGAAAGTGATATTGAGGGGGGCCCAGGGGTTCAGATGATATTTCTTTTTTTTTTAATTCCAGTATTGTTAACATACATTGTTATAGTAGTTTTGGATACACGGTATAGTGATTCAACAATTCTATACATTACTCAGTGCTCATCATGATGAGTGTTCTCTTAATCCTCTTCATCTATTTCACCCATCCCCCCATCCACCTTCTGTCTGGTCACCATCAGCTTGTTCTCTGTAGCTTAGAGTCTGTTTTTTATGTGTCTCCTTTTATCTTTGTTTTGTTTCATAAATTATATATTATATACACACACGTTGATACATATATATCTTTATCCATTCATCTATCAATGAATATTTGTTCGTTTCCATACTTTGGCTATTGTAAATAATGTAGCAATAAACATATGGATGTATATATATCCCTTCAAAAGAGTGTTTTTGGATAAATACCCACTGGTGAGATTACAGGATCATACTGTAATTAAATTTTTTAATTTTTTGAGGAACCTCCATATTATTTTCCACAGTGGCTGTACCAGTTTGCATTCCCACCAACAGTGCACGAGAATTCCTTTTTCTCTATATTCTCGTCAACACTTGTTGGTTTGAGTTTTTGATTTTAGCTATTCTGACAGGTGTAAGGTGTTATCTCATTGTGGCTTTGATTTGCAGTTCCCTGATGATGAGTGATGTTGAGCATCTTTTCACGTGTCAGTTGGCCATCTGTATGTCTTCTCTGGAGCAATGCCTATTCATGTTTTCTTCCCATTTTTTAATTGGATTAATTGGGGGGTTGTGTTGAATTGTACATATTCTTTATATATTTTGGATGCTAACTCTTTATCGAATATATCATTTGCAAATATCTTCTCCCATTCAAAATAACTTTTAATTTTGTTGATTGTTTCTTATGCTGCACAGAGATTTTTATTTTGATATAGTCCCAATAGTTTATTTTTGCTTTTTTGCTCTTGCCCCAGGAGATATATCTAGAAAAATGTTGTTACAGCTGATGTCAGAGAAATTACAGCCTGTGCTCTCTTCTAGGATTCTTATGGTTTCAGGTCTCACATTTAGGTCTTTAATCTATTTTTAGTTTATTTTTGTGTTTGGTGTAAGAAAGTGGTACAATTTCATTCTTTTGAATGTAGCTGACCAGTTTTCCCAGTACCATTTGTTGAAGAGACAGTTTCCCTTTGCATATTTGTGACTTCTTTATTGAAAATTAATTTTCCATATAATTATGGGTTTATTTCTGGACTTTGTTTTGTTCTACTGATCTATGTGTCTATTTTCATGCCTGTACCATACTGTTTTGATTGCTACAGCTTTATAGTATGTCTTGATAACTGGGATTGTGATACCTCCAGTTTTGTTCTCCTTCACAGTTGCTTTGGCTATTTGAGGCCTTTTATGATTCCATACAAATTTCAAGATTATTTGTTCTAGTTCTGTGAAAAATGCTGTTGGTATTTTGATAGGGCTTGCATTACGTATATAGATTGCTTTGGGTAGTATAGACATTTTAAAGTATTTGTTCTTTCAATCCATGAGCATAGCATGGAATGTCTTTTCTTTGTGTCATCTTCAGTTGCTTTTATCAGCATTGTAGTTTTCAGAAAACAAGTCTTTGACCTCCTTGGTTAAGTTTATTCCTAGGTATTTTATTATTTTTGCTGCAATTGTAAATAGGATTGTATTCTTAACTTCTTTTTCTGCTGCTTCATTATTAGTGTATAGAAATGCAACAGATTTCTGTATCTTGATTTTGCATCCTGTGACCTTCCTGAATTCATATTTTTTTGTCTTTAGTGTTTTCTATATATCTGGTTTTTGTTTTTGTTTTTAATGTTTTTTTTTCACATTTATTTATTTTTGAGAGAGAGAGAGAGAGAGAGAGCGTGAACAGAGGAGGGGCAGAGAAAGAGACAGAATCTGAAGCAGGCTCCAGGCTCTGAGCTAGTGGTCTGCATAGAGCCTGACATGGGGCTCTAACCCACGAACCATGAGATCATGACCTGAGCTGAAGTCGGATGCTCAACCGACTGAGCCACCCAGGCACCCCTTTAAATCTGGTTTTGGTATCAGGGTAATGCTGGCTTCATAGAATTAACTTAGACATTTATCTTCCTCTTCCATTTATCATAATAGTCTGAGAAGAATAGGTATTATTCTTTAAATGTTTGGTAGAGTTCACCTGTGAATCAATCTGGTCCTGTTTCTTGGGAGTTTATTGTTTAGTTATTCAATTTCATGCACTTTTCTTTATATTATACTTCAATTAAAATTTTTTAAAGTTCTGTGGGATGCTACCATTTGTACAGAACACATCTCTAGAAGTACAGTAAGAAACAAATTGTCTCTCTGTTTCCTGTGAACAAGCAAAATGTATATTAGGGGGAGATACTGAGTGACAGGAGGATAGAAATGGGAGGAAATTTTTATGTTATACCCTTTCATACTTTTGAATCATTTTCATGTATTCAAAAAGTTAGCTTCTTTTCCAGTAATTTTTTTAAAAATTATTTTTAAGAGTAAGTTTTACACTGGGCATGCTGCCCAGAACAATTATGTTTTTGTAACTACAATGTTTTATTTGGGAATCGTCTAGAACACTCAAAAGTGCATCATCATAAACTGTGGCTTGCGGCATACCTTTATTTAAAAATTGCTGCACTCTGAGCTAACTTGTTCTCTAGGTGAAGAATATACTATAATACAAATTTTCAACATAAAAAAAGATTTTCACAGCAGAGTCTTGAGCATCTTGAAATTGAGGAATGGTTCAGTCAGTGCAGACTGTTTCAAGAAGCTGAAAGGCAACTAGAATTCAGTTTGAAAAGCTTGACCTGCTCTCCATATGTATTTGAATCCAATAGAAACCCTGGCAGACAAGTTTTGTACACTGTGTGTACACATGTCTGTGTATCCAAGTTATTTCCAACTTGAGTCCAAGCTCCTTCCATCAGCAAGATATTCATGTGCCGTGTGAGTTGGTGGGGGTGGGAGGAAGCCATCTAAAGTCTCCATGACTTCCATGCAGGGCAGAGAAACCCTTTGGAGAGAACTCTTCCTACAAGAGGAAGAACTAGATGGATCAAGCTTGTACAGAGGAGAGATGTATTCTCAAGGGGGATTTGGTGCTACTACTTGGTTTAGTGGCTCAGCCCAGTATCCCCATATATTTGTGTCTGAGTCTTGTGGGGGAGATAACCTAAAGAGTTTTCAGTTAGAGAACACTTACCCAATTTAAAAAATAAAACAAATATACTTATGTGGATGGTGGGAGAATATAAGCAACACTATATTTGTTTCCTAAGACTGCTGTAAAAAAAAAAAAAACCTCACACTGGGTGGCTTCATATAACAAAAAGTTATTGTCTCATGGTTCTGAAGGTCAGAAGTCTGAAATCAAGATGTCAGCAGGACCGCACTCCCTCCAGAGGCCCTCAGGGTCGATCCGTCTTCTGATGGCTGCCCTAGCATTTCTGGGCTTGTGGCCACATCATTCCAAATCTTTCTGTCTTCACATTGCTTTCTGCTCTATATGTCTGCATCTTCTCTATGGATCTATCTTATATGGATACAAATGATTGTATTTAGGGTTCACTGTATTTAGTACAGGACGAGTACATCCTCTCAAAAAATTTTAACTTAGTCACATCTATAAGTTCTGTGTAAAGACAGATCCTGCCTTTCTGTGAAAAATGAAAATTTGTTCATCATGGATTTTTTGCATTGATTTTGATTTGGTAAAATACTGCATTATTGTTCATCTTGATTGCTGAGTTTTTGGACATCCTCTTAGTTGCCTCACCTTAGTCCTGGCCCTGCAGAGACCTCACTTTATAAAACTATCTGGGACATGTCCTTCAGCGACCTTGTCTATCGCACTGTGAATAGGAATCTGTTTAGGAACTTTTCACGTAACTTTTCAGGGACGTAGCTAGAATACAACAAAAAGCACAGCTCCTCTATTTTCTTTCTTGGTGTTCAAAAGCCCATAGAGGTGATCTAATGCCTCCAGTGCCTCAGGGTCTGGTCTCCGACTCTAAGACTACTGCTTCTTCTCCCTCCAGTACTGAGACTCCCTCTCAGCGGATGGGCAGTATTTATTCTAAAGAGAACGTTGTTTAACCCTGAGAGGGAATTAAATTCGAGTTCTATAAAAACAAAACTTTTTTTAAGTCTCCCTGTTTTAGTTTCATCCTGGCCTCTGGTATTTACTCAAAGTGCTTTTTTAACAAACTGGTCTGACAGAAACTGATACTGCAGGAAGCTGGAACACAAAACAAACAACCATATTAAAAAAAAAAAAAGGCGCTTAGGTTCAGCCTATGAAGAGCTGACCTGGCTTCCAGCAAGTAAAATCCAGTTCTTTGCAGGAGACCCATCCACCTCCCTATCTTATCACGGAACATCAAACCCTGGCAGTTAGCCCCTGACCCTCCACCCCAGGCTTTCCATTGTTAATGATCTCACCTGCTTCAAAGCCAAACCAAGACTCCAGAGATGCCAGCCTTCACTCTGTGCCCTGCCTGTGCAGGCCTTGGCAGGGACTTCACACTGACACGCTGAAGGAGACTGGTCAGGGTGGCAGGACATTCCCCAGCTACTTGAGTGTTTGGAGCGGTACAAGTTGAATTCTATCAAATAGCAGATTAGTAAGGCAGGTCAGCAGGGGAAAAAGTGATAATATAATTTGTACGTGTGCTTTTTTTTTTTTTGAGAGAGAGAGTGGGGGGCAATAAGGGGAAAAGAGAAAAGGGGACAGAAGATCCAAGGCAGGCTCTGCACTGACAGCAGCGAGCCTGACGTTGGGCTTGAACTCACAAACTGTGAGGTCATGACCCAGGCCGAAGTTGGATGCTCAATAGACTGAGCCACCCAGATGCCCTTTGTATTTGTACTTTTTTAAAAAACAAAACAAAATGAAATGGAAAAAACAAAACCCAAAGCTCAGATTCTGCTTAGAGATCTCAAGACTTGCCCAGAGATACTCATCCAGGTGTTTAATAATGTTCAAGCCCTGGCCAGCCCTACCTGCATCCCTTTCCCTGCCCATGGCTCTCAGATAGTTTGATATGCTTGTGCTGCCTGTGAGACCTTGATACAAGGGACTGTGCTGGACTATATCTTAATATGTACCTGTGGTATAAGCCCTCAAAATGCTAGGATTCTGCCTCTGGCCTGGTACACATTCCAGGTCTTTGGTCATTTATATCCTATTGAGCCCAAGTTGGTGTGAGATACCATAGGCATGACCTTTGAAGCTGTCCCCAAGCTGGGCTTGGGACATGCTATGTAGACCCAGAACCAGCCTGAAAGATCAAGTTGCTGGGATTGGGTGGTAAAGGCTCAACAGGCACTAACCTGGCTGTTCTCCATAAGGAAGAGCACAGTATACCACAAAGGGCAGGAGTTGGGTGCCCTGGAATGGGTTGACTTGTCAGATTAGCATCAAAACTAGAGGGTGCAGGAGGCTCTTCCCTGCCTCCTCCAAGCCAGTCACAAGGTCTGTGTACTGGTCTTGTATACAAAGCTGTTCAAATAGTAAAGACAGAGGGTATTCTTGCCCCCTCTTGCTAATGCAGGATCCCAGCTCCCTGCAAAATCCTCCATGCATGTTATCTTTTTGTTTTGTTTTGTTTTGTTTGTTTTGTTTTTTATGGGGAGAGAGAGAGAGAGAGAGAGAGAGAGAGAGAGAGAGAGAATGAATATGAATGAGAATCCCAAGCAGGCTCTACACTCAGCCTAGAGCCCAACACAGGGCTCCATCCCACGACCTGGGACCATGACCTGAGCTAAAATCAAGAGTCAGAGGCTCAACAAACTGAACCACTCAGGTGCCCTCCCCTTTTTTTAAACTTTTAATTTTTTTGTATAGGCTTGTCATCTTAAATCTGATCAACCACAGGGAGTTTCTCTTGGGTCCCTATGATCAAGTCAATTCAATTATAGTGTTACATCTGAAGTCTGTTTTCAGTGTACTACACAGTTACCCTGTGCTGCTGAAGTGCAGGGTAAAGTAGGGGAGACCACCTCATCCCCCATTTTAGATTTTACTTTGTTATTCACAAGTGTCAGTGTAAGGACGTAGGTCTGAACCAAACTGACTCCACGAAAGGCTTCAAGTTTCCCTCTGACCTTGGAGGCCTAAGTGTCAGTTTCTCAGAATCATTAAACAATAGAAGGGCACACATTGCCCAAAGCAGGAGAGACCACCCTTGTAACACCCAATCAGCTGACACCCTTAACATTTCTAAGGGCAGGCCTAGAGATAGAAGTTATGCCCTATGTGAGGGTCCTGGGTCCACTCTGTAATTGGTCAATACTCTAAATGTTGTGATTGGGTCCCACCAAAAGTAACAAGGTGTATGGTTAAAGTTACTGTCAATAATATTGTATAATAATGATTGGATCATTGTACCTGTGTCACAATTTCCTGTAACTCCCCCTTCTCAAACCCATAAAGGCCCTGCCCCACCTTTGTTCGGGGCTCTCAGCATGGATCCACTGCGGCGGTAAAGTCTGTGAGCCTAAGTTTAGGCCTGGCCAGCGTAAGCCCGTAATAATAAAACCCTTTGCTTTTGCATGCGTGACTCGGTCTCCCTGGTGGTCTCTGGTTTTTGGGGACGATATGGAAATCTTGGACATAACATCAGTAGTGTGGTAGGCCAAAAAATGGCCCTGTGGATGGAATGGAATCTGGGAATGTTATCTTATTGAGAAAAAAGGTTTCAAGCACCTACACCTGCAATTGTATCAGGTGGAGGTAAGGCCACTTCTCTGAGATGATGAGAGATTAAGAGAAATTTATAGGTAACAGCCCCCATGATGTCCTCATCACTTACCACTTTGCTAAAAACTACCCCATCCCTTTGTCCGCACATAAACACTTTAATGACAGCTCATGAATTCAATGACTATCTAGAGGTTTTTATTACATGTTCTTGATATCAGTGTTGTCTGGTTTAATTTGAAAGCCTCTCTGAGACAGACTTTCAAATGACATGTGTGGTGGCCCTCACAAATGGACATATGGGCCGGATGATGATCAGTGGCTTCTAATAACCACCAAAAATAGAGTAAAATTGTTTTCATCAAACCTGCATGCAGGATGCTGTGTGATGAATAGGGCAGGGACCCAGGGAGTACAGCAGCAGCAAAGAAAATCAAAGGCTAAATCCACCTTGACCCTATGTGTGTGAGTCTAGATTGACATTCTCAAAAAGTACCCCTGACAAATTTTTTTTTTCTTGGTTTCCTTTTCCACAGGGGGTAGGAAGTGCCCCTTCCTGGGTAGACAGTGCTCGCCTGGAATACCAACCATGCAATGATGAATGAAAGAGTGGTATGCTGGGTATTTTCCATTCTATCCCACCAGCTCTACTTTCCATTCCACTCTGTGCTTTAGTAGGCTGATCTTTATGAACTGTATCAATAAGGATCCCTGGTGCCTTGACTTTGAATTGGGTTAGGAATGTGGGAGGCAACAGCAGAAGATCAGAAGTGGGAGAAGAGAGAGGTTGAGGTATTTAGTACACTAACTCTCTTCCTGCTGGACTTCATTGACTGTGTTCCTCTGCTAAAGGCCCAAGCTGCTGGTGGGTCTCTTCTTCTTCTTTCTTCTCCTTCCCCTTCTCCTTCTCCTTCTCCTTCTCCTTCTCCTTCCTCCTCCTCCTCCTCCTCCTCCTCCTCCTCCTCCTTCTCCTCCCTTCTTCCTTCTCCTCCCTTCTTCCTTCACTTTATTGTCAAGTTAGCTAACATACAATGTAGTCTTATCTTCAGGAGTAGATTCCCATTATTCATCACTTACATACAATATCCAGTGTTCATCCCAACAAGTGCTGTTCTCAATGCCCATCACCCACTTTCCCTACCCGCCTAACTCCCGACCTCCATCAACCCTCAGTTTGTTCTCTGCACTTAAGAATCTCTTATGATTTTCCTCCCTCTCTGTTTGTACTTATTTTTCCTTCCCTTCCCCTATGATCATCAATTCAGTTTCTCAAATTCCACACATGAGTAAAAACATAAAATATATTGTTTTCTGACTTACTTCACTTAGCATAATACCCTCCAGTTCCATCCATGTTGGAACTTCTTAGCTGCTTTGCCTGAGCTTTGTAAATTTTTTTAATGTTTATTTTTGAGAGAGAGAGAGACAGACAGAAAGACAGAGAGACAGAACATGAGTGGGGGAGGGACAAAAAGAGACAGATTCCAAAGCAGGCTCCAGGCATTGAGCTGTCAGCACAGAGCCCAACATGAGGCTCGAAATCACAAGCCATGAGATCATGACCTGAGCTGAAGTCCGGTGCTTAACAGACCGAACAGGGGCCACCCAGGCACCCCTTTGTCTGAGTTTTGTAACCACGTTTCTTCACAGTCTCTTTAGACCTACAGGTGAAGTTCTAGGCCTGGGGATGGGTGGATGGGGCAAGTCTCAGCATCCTTTCTTGGTTTCCCTTAACTCTACCCACACTTCTGTAAATAGGCTTTTATTAAATCTACCTCCATTGCTCTTTGTTGGTGTTGCATCTGTCTGTTGCAGGATCCTGACTGATCTAAGCCATAGGGTGCCTATCATGGAGCAAAGGTGGGGCACAGTCCCGGTGCCGGGACCCTTGGCTCTGGCAGTTCTTTTTCCATTTGGAAGATAAAGCAACCCTACCTGGTTTTTCTTAGCTTTAGATCCTGTGTACAGTCAAGTACACCTGTGAATGAATGAGCTGCAGAAAGTTTTATAAATGGACTATTGCCATTAGCATCATTAGCAACTTTGTCTCTTTGGATTTCAAATATTCCTTCAAGAATGAGAAGTCTGGCCTCTTTCCCTAAGATATCCATTCACATAACACTGAGAGGGAAAGACCATAGTCCACAGAAATAAATACAGTTTGACCAGTTTTGTCACTATTAAGCTTTCTGCCATATTTTAAAACACTAAAAAGAGCAGAGTTTTCAGGCCCCAGGCAAAGTGCTCTGTACCTCTGCAGTTGAGAGGATGACAGGAGATGACAAAAATCAGTGGTACCATTTGTCTCCACCTACATTTTTAACTTGGTGTCCCACACTGAATGGCTCCTGGAACATGCTCAACTCTTATGCACTAGCTCTCCTGCTGGCTGAGGAATGTACACAATCAACTTTTTACACTGGTGCATTAAAAATACAGTGGAGTGGTAATTTTGACATGACATGGGATGGTGGGCACCAGCCAGCACTGAAAGGCAGTGGAATCAGGTGCAAGCCTGGTGTGTAGGGTCTGGGCCATCAGAACTGCCTCATCAGTGTTAGCTCAACCTGAATGAATGCGAGGTTTCCAGAGCAGGGTCCAAGGAGATTCTGATCTCCCTTCAGAAAGAGTGCCCTTCTTAGGTTGTTTTCACTCTTTCTTTCTTTTTAACTAGAATTCTACAAGCAATAGTATCAATAGACTTGTTTTCTTTTTCTTTCCTAGACTAGCACTGAAAGTACTATTGATAGGAGTTAAAATAGTGAATACTTTCAGCTGGTAAAGAGCATGTGTGTGTGTAAATTCAAGCAATACTAGATTTTTGCACTTTATGTAGATCATAC
Organism: Suricata suricatta; assembly: GCF_006229205.1. Classification (NCBI taxonomy): domain Eukaryota; kingdom Metazoa; phylum Chordata; class Mammalia; order Carnivora; family Herpestidae; genus Suricata; species Suricata suricatta. The sequence continues at coordinate 150,715,806 of NC_043700.1, read as the reverse complement.
CTCAATTTCTTTTCTTTTTTTAAGATTTAAAAAAATGTTTTATTTATTTTTGATAGAGAGACAGAGCATGAGAAGGGGAGTGGCAGAGTGAGAAGGAGACACAGAACCAGAAGCAGGCTCCAGGCTCTGAGCTAGCTGTCAGCATAGAGCCTGACTCAGGGCTCGAACCCACGAACATGAGATCTGACCTGAGCCGAAATTGGAGGCTTAACCAACTGAGCCACCCAGGTACCCCTCAATTTCTTTTTTAAGAAAGGGTCATATAGATAAGCTACCTGATAATGATACCGTTTATAAATGTCTTTCCTTCTACTTCTAGATCTACCACAGATCTCCCCTCCATACTGCTTATCACTGACAAAAACTCCAATATGTAATCCACTTGATATGATTTTTAAAGAAATAGTTATGAAGTCACAGGAAATCACAAAAAGATTATACAGGGAAGGCCCATGAGTTCTTCCACCTTTCTCCCCCAAAGTTAGCATCTTGCATAACTCATCAAAACCATGTTTCCATCAAAACCACCAAAGTTTCATCAAAACCATGAAATTTATATTAGTACAACCCACAAAGCTCACTTAGATTTTATCAGTTATACATGCATTCTTGTGTATATACTTAGTGGAGTGATAATTGGGAAAAGAAGAAACCTTTGTTTCCCTTGATGACTGTTATTGATCCAGGGGTAAGTGTGCAACCGGACTGGGTATTTGGCCCAATCAAACAGAGCAGAGGATGGAGAGTTCATGGTTGAGAGAGACATTTTCACACCCCTCTTTAAGGTACACCAACTAAGCCTTAATGAGAAAGCACTACTGTGTAACTCTGATGATCCTGGCAGATAACTTAAAACCCTAAGGAAAATCTACATTAGGATGAAACTGAGGACAATATAGTGGAAGATTGGAAAGAGCCTGAGTTTTTGAGTACATCACTGAGAAACTGGTCCACACCATTACTAGAGCCCATCCTAACTCTAGACTTAACCTCCAGGGACACTGAGCTCTCTTATTGTTTTAATCAATTTAAGTCAGGGTGTTCTGTATCTTACAGTCAAAAGCAAGATAGGCGAATCTATCTGGCTCAGTTGGAAGAGCATGTGACTCGATCTTGGGGTTGTGAATTCAAGTCCTTCATTGGGTGTAGAGATTACTTAATTAGTAAGCTTTAAAAAAAAAAAACAAAAGCAAAATAGGAGCACGTTGATGGCTCAGTCAGTTAAGTGACTGACTCTTGGTTTTGGTTCAGGTCATGATCTCCTGGTTCATGGATTTGAACCCCCACATTAGGCTCCACACTGGCAGTGTGGGGTCTGTTTGGGATTCTCTCTCTCTTCCTCTCTTTCTGCTCCTCCTTTGCTCATGCTCTCTCTCTCTCTCAAAATATATAAACTTTTTTTAAAAAGGCGAAATAATGCAAGAGTATTACAAAACAACCCACAGCTAATATACCTAATAGTGAAAAACTGAATGCTATCTCCCTAAGTTTTAGGAATAACCCAAGGATGTCTGCTCTTACTACCTCTATTCAACATCACTTAATATTAATAAGATGGTAATACTCCCCAAATTGACCTATAGATTCCATCTATTCCCTATCAGAATCCTGGCTCCCTTCTTGCAGAAATTGGTAAGCTGATCATATGGAAAGTCAAGGGACTCAAAATAGCCAAAACAACCTTGAAAAGTAACAAGGAAGATTCACTGATTTAAAAACTTGCTACACTTTCTATATATATCTCCTAAGGGGGGAAAAACAAATAAACTTTTGAAACTTTATTAAAATAAAAAGTTCTGCATAGCAAAGGAAACAATAAACAAAACTAAAGGGCAATCTACAGAATGGGAGAAGGTATTTGCAAAGGACATGTCTGATAAGGTTAGAACCCAAAATATATAAAGAAAGAAGTTACAAATTTCCACACTCAAAAAGTGAATATTCCAGGTTAAAAATGGGCAGAAGACATGAATATACATTTTCCCAAAGACATATAGACACATGGAAAGGTGCTCATTATTACTTATCATCAGTGAAATGATGATCAAAACTACACTGAGATATCATTGTATCACCTGTCAGAATGGCTAAAATCAATAACATAAGAAACAACAGGTGCTGGTGAGAATATGAAGAAAGGGGAACCCCCTTGCGCTGTTGGTGGGAATGCAAACTGATATAGCCACTCTGGAGAACAGCACGGAGGTTTCTCAAAAAGTTAAAAATAGAACTACCCTAGGATCCATCAGTTGTACTACTAGGTGTTTACCCAATGAATACAAAATTACTAATTCAAAGGAATGCATGTGCCCTGGTGTATATAGCAGCATTATCTACAAAGCCAAACTATGGAAACAGTCCAAGTGTCCGCAGAATGAAGAATGGATAAGAAAGATGTGGTGTGGGCGACTTCCCTGACTTGCCACTCCCGGAGTCATGGAACCTCGCCTAGGAATCGCATATCCCAATAAAACTTTCTTGGCTCCATAAAAAAAAAAAAAAAAAAAGATGTGTGTGTGTGTGTGTGTGTGTGTGTGTGTGTGTGTGTGTGTGTACACAATGGAAATTTACTCAGCCATAAAAATTAATGAAAAATTGCCATTTGCAATGATGTGGATGGAGCTACAAAGTATCCTGCTAAGGTAAATAAATCAGTTAGAGAAAGACAAATACCATATGATTTTACTCATATGCATAATTTAAGAAGCAAATGAGCAAAGGGAAAAAATAGGCAAACCAAGAAACAGACTCTTAACTATAGGAAACAAACTGATGATTATCAGAGGGGCTGTAGATGAATGGGGGTTAGGTGAAAAAAGTGTTGGGATTAAGAAGTGCACTTTTTGTGTTGAGCACTGGGTGTTGTATGGAAGTGATGAATCTCTGTATTGTACATCTGAAACTAATATACTGTATGTTAACCAACTGAAACTTCAATTAAAAACTTACTACAAAGCTTCAGTAATCTAGACAGTGCAATACTAACATAAGGATAGATATATAGATTGATGAAACTGAAATAGAGTTCAGGAAAAACGCTTATATTTATGATCAGTTGGTTTTCAATAAGGGTGCCAAGACAATTCAATAGTTATAAAATAATTTTTTCACCAGATCATTCTGAAACAAATGGATATCCACATGCAAAAGAATTAAGTTGAATGCTAACATCATACCATATACAAATATTAATTCAAAATTGATTAAAGACCTGAATGTAAGAGCTAAAGCTATAAAACTTTTTTGGGGCACCTGGGTGGGGTCAGTCAGTTGAGCATCTGATTAACTCAGGTCATGATCTCGCAATTCATGGATTCAAGCCCTGCGCTCTTCGCTGGAGCTCTGTGTTGATAGCTCAGAGCCTGGAGCCATCTTTAGCTTCTGTGTTTACCCCTCTCTCTGCCTTCCTCCATTCACACTTTGTTTCTGTCTTTCTCAAAAGTGAATAAACATTTAAAAAAATAGTAAAAATAAAACTTTTAGAAGAAAACAGGTACATATCTTCATGACCTTGGATTTGACAATGATTTCTTATATATACACCAGAAACAAAAATATATTGGACTTCATCAAAATTAAAAACTTTTACCTCCTCTTGAACCAGTTCCAGCCCTGGCAGCTTTGTCATGGCTAACAGGGAGCACATCTTCATTTCCATCAAGCCAGTCTGCATGCAACATAGGCTGGTGGGTGAGATCATCAAGCTCTTCAAGCAAAAGGGATTCCACTTTGTGGCCGGGGTGTTCCTTCAGATGTCTGTGGAAGCAGCACTTCAATGATCTGGAAGATTGCCCATTCTTTCCTGGGATGCTGAAATACATGAACTCGGACTGGTGTGACCATGGTCTAGACAGGCTAAATGTGGCAAAGAAGGGGTGAGTGATGGTTGGGAAGATCAATCCGGCAGATTCTAAGCCAGGCACCATACACAGAGACTTCTGCATTTAAGTTGATAGAACATCACTCATGGCAATGATTCAGTTAAAAGTGCTGAGAAAGAAATCAGTTGACTACAAGTCTTGTGCTCTTGACTGGATCTATGAATAAGAAGTGTACAAATCATTATTCCCCTTTGGTACCACTTGGGAGGGAGCTCACTCCTGAAGTGTGGAGATTATCTCTCCATATTCAGTGCATTAAAACTTTCTATCTGGAAATGTACCACCCAAGTTCCCTCCTGGACTGAAGGACTTAGTCTCCCAGCTGCTGGAAATGTGGCAAGAAGACGGTGCTCAACTGTCATCCCTCTCTGGGAACTGCCTTTGATGACAACTGCCTTGCCCAAAGTTAGCTTCTTTAAAGGACAGCCCACATTCAATGACTAATTAACACAGGGGTATAAAGGCCTGACCCCTCACTCCAACTTGGGACAACTCTACAGAATCATTTCAGATCCAGATCTCCCTTGGGAGTGGTTTGAAGCCTTTTGCTGTGTCTGAATCACAACTCTACTTCTTTGTTCAATCCTGCTTCCTTTCCTTCCCTTTCCCAGGTGTCGATCTCAAGAGTACTGTGATGTCCTACACACACCACACACACACACACACACACACACACACACACACGCACACACGCACACACGCACACATACAGGCATTAGCATGTGGCCAATGATGCTTCTTGCCCCTATTGCAAAACATCAAGGGCATTAAGGGGTAGGTAGCTGAGACCTCTAGATCCCAAAGTCAGTGGGACCAAGGTTGTCCTTATAGGATTTTTTCTTTCAACATTCCACCAGTGTAAGCTATATACACACTAGTTCCTTTACCAGTGAGCACATAAATTAAACCAGTAACAGTTATACCCACTCTAGAAAGGCAACGTTTCCCTTTCAACAGCTCTCCTCATGTAGATCCTTATTATCAGGGAAGGGAACATTTTCTTTATGCTTTGGAAAAGAATTCTTTCTTTGTATGTAAAAGGGAATAAATACTCTTCTTTTTTAAATATTTTTTTACAATTTATTTAATTTTGAGAGACAAGTGTAAACAGGGGAGGAGCAGAGAGAGACACACACAGAATCTGAAGGAGGCTCCAGGCTCTGAGCTAGTGGTCTGCACAGAGCCCGAAGTGAGGCTTGAACCCACGAACTGTGAGCTCATGACCTGAGCTGAAGTCGGAGGCTCAAACAACTGAGCCACCCAGGCACCCCATAGGGAATAAATACTCTTCAAGCAGTTGTAGATTCAATGAGTTAGTGTATGTGAAGCACAAAGCAGTGACCAGCATGTGGTAAGTACTATGCTTACCAAAATAAGAAATGAGAGGACTTCTGCATAGTACTGTCTTATCCCAGAAGGACTCCCAGACTTAATGGTTAAAGTTCTGCAGTTTCCTTCTGTGGGAGGAGACTTGCCAATTCTTTCATTGTCCTTTAAGACATTTACCTACATGTGTGGGAGAGGTTCTCTCCCATAAATGTGTTAGAACACTCTGTGCACTATGATAATGCATATTGCATTCCTCTATGATGGGACCTATTATAACACCATCATAGAGGTATGTGCTTTGTGATTTTTGAAAGGGGTGGATTACAATACATGAAGTTTCTTAGGATTATTTGTCCATGAAATCCACCCTCTCCCTTTGTTGTTGAGTCATATCTGGGAACCATTTCTTGTACGGTGCCCTGTTGAACACATTTTTGGAAACCCTGATCTCTTCAAGGTGATTGTTTTAATTTAGGGGAATATTTTCACCCAAATAAGAAGTTAAGCAGAACCAGTTTTTGGCCATGATGCTAATAGTCATGACTACTCTTTATGGAGCCCCTACTAAGTGCCAGGCATTATCCTGAGATCCTTACAAGCATCACCTCATTTTACTCTCTTAACAGTCCTTATAGAGATGGCCATTTTAAAGATGAGGAAATTGAAGAACAAACAGGTTAAATAGCCTTGGAAGGTCACACAACAAGTAACAGAGCCAAGATTCAAATCCATAACTTGAAAGTCCATGAGTTTCTATTTCTGGTTTGAACATGGTGGTATAAAGGTAGTTTTCTCTTCTTCTCTTCATGGAAATTAGCCAAAAGCAAGAAAGATAAGGAGAAACAAAGACACAAATTTATTTTTCTTAGAAAGTAGGAGATAGCTAAAACCCTGGGTATCCACTTCGTTAGAAGGACTACTTAAAGCAGTAAAGATTAAGTAAGGGAGCATGTGGGAGCAAGCAGAGAAAAAAACCTAAGCAAGAGAACAGTGGCTGTGTATCTCAGAAAAAGCTGGATGAAACTCGAAATAGAAGGAAACCCAACTCTCTTGTTCACAATATTGAGGCATCACTGGTACCAAGAATTTCCCTGGACCCTGTTTGGTATTAAAAGACAAAGATGAACCTTCTGAGGAACCATACACTAGCCATGTTTGCAAGAAACTCTGTCTCTGCAGGAGCACAAAAGAGTCTGCGTTGCCAGAATTTCAGTGCTGATTACTTTCATTGCTTCCAAAGAAGAAAACTCAACAAACTCACTTAGAACCCCAAATCAAGAATAATTCCCCTACACAAATTTTCAGGAAAGTGTTCATCAAGATAAAACTTATCTTCTGCAATGATGAAAAATAGAAAAGAAACTAGTACAATGAATTATACAAAGATCCTCCAAGGAAAAAAAAAGTGAAAAAAAATCCAGGAAACCAAATGGTAGACAAAGGAAATGCACTAGACTAATGTCTTTATGAAGCAGATAATAATTGTGGTCAAATATTCCATGAATCTGTAATACATAGTGAAGCAATTGCCTCTATGGAACCAGAACTTAAAGCGAACAACGCTAAAACTCAGGAAGGATATAGTGAGATGATAAGATGAAATGAAGTGGCAGAGCTCAGATGTCAGGGCCAGCCCAGAGACAAAGCTCATACACTCATCTACATACAGTACTGGTAGAAGCCAAAAAAGATGATAATAGCAAATGCAAACAGTGTAGGCTTTTTTTTGTGACCAGAGCATGATTGGAGCCTACTTAGGGCTAGGTGAGCTTACCTCTGGAAATCCAAGGTGGTCCTATCTATAGTTTTTTAGTCAGCTTAAGGACTAACTCTAAATAAAACTTTCAACAGATCTCATGTATTCATAGATTGTGCCAAAGTCCCTCTTGGCTGTCAAATTGTTGCATGGGAAAATTAATCTAAAAGAATAATAATTGAAGTGTGCCTGGTGGCTCAGTTGGTTAAGCATCTGTGTTCGGCTCATGTCATGATCTTGTGGTTCGTGGTTTTGAGCTCTGTGTCCGGGCTATGCACTGACAGTGTGGAGCCTGCTTGGGATTCTCTTTCTCTTCTCTCTCTGCCCCTACCCTGCCTGCACTCTCCCTCTCTTAGAATAAATAAATGAAAAAAATTTTAATAAAAAAAAGAGAAAAACAGAACTCTGCCTCGAGTGCCTGGCTGGCTCAGTCAGTAGAGCATGCAACTCTTGATCTTGATCTTGGGGTCTTGAGTTCAAGCCCCACATTGGGCATAAATTACTTGAAAAAAAATCATGCCAAGGAATGATTACTATGCGTAAATAATATAGGAATTCTTAAATCCCTTTATACACGCACACACACACGTATGATAGATGGACAGATAAAGAGACAGACAGTGAGACATAGTCTTATGTATCCTGTAAACTAAATGTGTGGGTGTATGCCTTTCTCACCAGAGACAACAAATAATGCTACTTTTCCTTCTCATTGACCTATTATCTTAAGCTCTCATTTAATTTGCTTTTAGTAGATCCAGTTTTGGATTTCCAAATATCATAGAAATTTCTAGAAAATTTTGACTTGCTTCCAAAGTCATCCCAGTAGTCACATCTCTGAGCCATCTTGGGTCACCATTTGCTCTGCCAGATCCCTCCCCCAAAGACTCCTAAAATGCCCTCCCTCTGATTGTTACTGCTTTTCCTTGAACTGCTTCATCCTAACCAGGCAGAGCCCTCTCATTTCTACAGAGTTTGTGGTGTTTAACAAAGATTTTCTGGAAGCTCGTGGTTAACTTGAAGGAATTTTAACATAGACCTAGAATCTTCCCAGGCCTTGAACCTTCCACACAACCCCCTTGTGGCACAGCTTGCTTAAACCCCAGCCTGCAATCACGTAATGAGGCCTCTAAACTTTACGTCTCTCCTGACCCCATGAGTATGTCTTTGGAGCATGTTGTTTGCCAAGAATCCAGACCCAAGTAGAGGAAGGAATTGCCCCACTTGCACCTTATAAAGCTCCCTACCAACAGCCTTGTCTAATGTTCCAGGACCTATCTTTTACCAGACTGATTGAGAATAGAAATGTCCCATTACCAACAACAAAGCTAAACTTGCCCCATCTGGGTAAACAGCTCCTCAGGAGGTCCAGGTAATTCAGTATTCTATAGGATCACAATCTAGCACCAGATCAGGCATAACAAACCCAATCCGTTTGTTTTTTATAATCTCCTTTCATTCAAAAGAACAGTCTTCCAGCTATTTTCAGAATCTTGTGTCCTGATCTCCTGTCTGTTTGCACAGCAATGCACATACATACCTTTACCAAAATTTAAAAATAATATGCTGTCTATCCCTTACACATGATCATTCATGGCAGGTTAGCTCCTTGGAGCCACACATATCAAATCTATCCATTCTAGAAGAAGATGTGGTGGCCGGTCTCTGAAGATAGGCCCCAAAGAACCATAGCTCCTGATATTACATACTTGTGTAGTCCTCTCTAACATAAAATCTGATCTAACCCTGTGACCCACGTATCCAATACAATGTGCTTGAAGTGACATTGTGTCAGATCTAGGCCTCAGTGTAAAGAAGACCTACCAGCTTCTACTTGAACTTTTGGAAGCTCTGAGCCACCACATAAGAAGTCAGGCTGCCCTGAAGAGACCACATAGAGAGGTCATTCAGATAGAAGTCTCAGCCTTCCAGTCAAATCTGCCACAGGCTCCAGACATGTGAATGATGCCATTTGAAGGTCCCAGCCAGGTCACTATCTGACTACAGCTGCTTGAGTGGCACCAAACTGCTATGTTTTAGAGCACATTGTTGGGGCGTCTGGGTGGTTCAGTCAGTTAAGGGTCCTACTTCAGCTCAGCTCATGAACTGGTAGTTTGTGAGTTCAAGCCCTATGTCAGGCTCTGTGCTGACCTCTTGGAGCCTGGTGCCTACTTTAGATTCTGTGTGTGTGTCTCTCTCTCTGCCCCTCCCCACTGGTGCTCTGTCTCTCTCTCTCTCAAAAATAAAAAAAAAACATTTAAAAAAAAGAGTGCCTTGTTACACAAGTATAAGTAATTTAAATACAGCCTGTTGCCCTACATGAAATTCACAGAAAAAAAAAAAGAGTTTGCCCCAAAGTAGAACTTTCTACCCCTCATCCTTTATCTGGTTAAAGTTGTAAAAGTGTATTTGTTTTCCTTTTGCTCTGTCAGATGCGTTAGCACCAGTTTATGGTTCCAGTTCATGCCCAAAGTACCCATCATTTTCTTATCGTCCTAGCCACCTCAGTGTGGCTCATAATCTTCATAGGACAGTTTAGTTTTGACATTAGGTAACAAGAAGATCTCTCTCCTCCTTCCATCTCTAGCTCCAAGGCTCAAGGCCTTTCTCTATTACAGGAAATGCGTTGGTTAAATTAAACAAACCCACTTATGAAAGAGCATGTATTACATTAAAAGTTTTACAGGAATTTGGATTACCTGGGTGGCTCAGTCAGTTAAGCATCCAACCCTTGATTTCAACTCAGGTCATGATCCCAGGGTTGTGGATTGAGCCCCACATTAGGCTTTGCACTGTCAGTGCAGAGCCCGCTTAGGATTCTCCTTCTCCTTCTCTGTCTCCCCCTACCCTGCTTGCTCACACACACTCTCTCAAAATAAGTAAATAAACATTATAAAAAAGCTTTACAAGTATAAAAGAGAAAGAAAATAAGGACACATGTATGAAATTTGAAAATATTCAGCTAGAGATGTAGGCATGAAATGAGATTTAGATGTAGTAGAATAGAATACATAGTATACCTAAAAGCAAATTAAATCTTTGTTCTAATCTGACCTTACAACATGGCATTTGGTATAAGGCCAGTCCACCTTGACCACTGCCTAAGGGAATCATTACTCAATCAGTGGTTATATTGGGTGGCTGTCTTGCCTAAAATATGTTCTTGCAACACAGAGCAAGAAAGTAGTATTTTATCACCACTTATCCAAATAACAAATTCCCAATTACCCAAAAGCAATAGCAAGGGTATGCCACAGGTTGCTGGACAAATTGTCTTCCACCAGTTAGCTCCCTCTCATCAGTCTTCAGTTCACTGTTTGGTCTTCATTATGGCCTTCTACTCTTGGCCCACAATTCACAAGGTCTATAGAAAGACAATTTATATCTCTTCATTCAGTCATCCATTCATACAAGTATTCAGTGAGTACTCACTATAGGATAGGTAATCTTCAAAACACTGAAAACAGAGTAAAAATTGAATTCTAGCTACCTTATCACTGTGACAATAATTACAGAACATTTTGTAGTTCACAAAGTATATTCAAACACATTATCTCCTCTGGTCTATCAAATTGGTGACCAAACACTTAAACCTCTCAGAGAAGATGAGGCTAATTCCACCCACTCATCTCTAGGTTGGTAGCATTTGTCTTCAGAACTTCAGCACCATTTAATCAAGGCTATTGTGGCACTGCATTTCCAAACATAAATGATGTCAGTGACGTCTCTGCAGAGAGAGGCCTAATAGCAATTTCTAATCGATGAGTGGTCATAAATGTAAGTGATGATGTCATTGCAAAATTACCATTTATAAATAACACAATGCACTGAAAAGCTAAATGTACCGCTGAATAACAGAAATGATGCAAGCTGACACAGAGAAATAAACGGACAGTGTACTATGATAAGTGTTTTATAAATACCTACTTACATCATATAAACCCTGGGTGAAAGATTAGGAGGGAAAAAAGTTATACTCACATGTGTTTCACTCTGGTTCCTTAGTACTTCTCAGAATTTTCCTCAAAAGGTGGTCAGTTTTATACTACAGGCCTTAGGACAAGGTCCAGATTTCTTAAGGTGGGCCTGCTAAATTATTGAATAAGTTCAGGCAGGTGATATTACTAAATATTAGCAACAAAAAAAGCATTTTGAACACATGACAATATTTTATAAGAATAGGTGAGTTCTAGAAACCTCAGGGCTAAAAAACAACACTATTCAAAGAGTAGTGTGGATTTCTAATATTTAAAATGTGGGTATGAGCATTGTATTTGCTAAAATTTGATTGTTTCAATATGTGAAAAAGAATTTGAACATATTCTATATGGGGGGCTGAATGATAGTGGTCATTTGAAACTTGTTCCTCCGAGGCTATATTAGAGATCAAGAAATTTAAGATCTAGTTTTATTTTTCAGACCATAGTGAAGTTAACAAATGTTGAAAGCTATTAATTTTACAGGTGATAGAAAAATGATGAGAAAGAAAATGAGAATGCTGTTTCCTTATGACTTCAAAGAATATGATAGACATAACTTCATTCATCTAAGAAAACAACCCTGCTAATTATATTATGTATAATTATATTATTATATATAATAAGATAATCTCACGGTTGTCTGTTTTATAGAAAGAGAATTCAAGCCTTTGGAAAAGAATTGTACAAAAGTGGAAAAACCAGTAAGAAACCCCTAGATCTTTTCTTTGGCTCAGATTACATCTTCCTTGTAACTTGAGATGCATTTTCCTCCTGATCTAACTGGTTCAGTGGATTGTGAACTCCTCAATAGTGGGAATGTTTTGCCTTCATGTCCCCATGTGTCTCCGTCATGTGTCCACTGTCCTTCTTCATGTCTCGGCCCACTTCAATTCTCTTCCTATCTCTGATAACTTCTCAGTCTTCTGTATGCTTCTTTGTGACTAGATACCTTCTAAGTTTTGAAGCTATTGACCCGTCTTTGTCCCTTTTTCCTTTTGATGCTATTCATTACCCCTGGGTAAATTTTCCTTCTCCATGTCTTTATTATCAACCATATGTGGATGTGTTTCGATTCTAATCTCCAATACCAACTTTTCTCTTGAACTTCAACCTATGTGTCCAACTGTCTACTGAATGTTATCTGGAGTTCAGGATCCCCAAAGCAGAGCTCCTCATCTTCCCCTGGAGACCTGTTCTTCATTTTCTTCTATTTCAGTGGATGTCATATCCATCTACTCAAATGTTGAAATCAGAAAACTTGGAATCACACAAGATTTCTTTGTGTCCCACAGACCCTACATCTGAACAATCAAGTCCTGGCCATCAGCCCCTGAAATCTTTCTCAGGTCTACATTTGCTTCTCCATTCCTACCGTTACTGCCTTTTTAAATTTTTTTTTCAAGTTTTCTTCATTTTTCACAGATAAGACACCAGCCTCCTTTACTGGTCTCTGACTTCAGACACAGTCTCTGGCCACCAATCCACCACAGTGCCCTCCAAAAAGCATCTCTAATACATCAATCCTTTGTTCATCTTCAGTGGATCCAAATCCAGGGCAATAACTTGGCCCCTCTCTATGTAAACAATCTTACTCTATACCAATTTCATACTTTTGTAAATCTTTCCTTGTTGTATTTTATGCTCTAGAAATACCAAAATCTGTAACCTCCAAATATGCTAGACCTCCCTGTCTTTGCATGTTCTATTTTCTCTGCCCTGCCCTGATGTCTAGTTGGCAATGCCTAAAAGCCCTTCAAGTCTTAGTTCAAGCATCTCTTTCTCTTTGAAAGCTTTCCCTGACTCCCAAAAGTAGGTCTTGTTCATCCTCCTCCATGTCCATTGCATCATTCATATGTTACTCTTTGAGCATTGACAACACAGATTGTAAGGCAGGATCATATTTTGATGAATTGGAAAAAAACAATCTTTGCCTCCTATGTGTTTCTGTTATTACTCATAGAACACTTCTGGTCCCCGAATGTATGGAAGTTTCTTCCCACACCAAGCAATTTTCTGTAACACCAGTGGGGTTCCCTACAATTTATTTTTTTAAGATTTTTTGAAGTAATCTCTACAGTTAATGTGGGGCTCAAACTTACAACCCCAAGATCAAGAGTCACATGCTCTACTGACTAAGCCAGCCAGGTGTCCCCCACCCCCACCAAATCTAATTCAATTCTAACACTGTCTACCTGGAGATAGGGTCAGACCCCACAGATTAAGGGCTCACTCCTACAGGATTGCTCCCTCTCTGCTTCAGATGCCAATCACAAGTAGTAGATCCCCTACAATCATGTAGTAGGTCATCTATAATGTCTGCCCAATTTGGCTACAAATTAAATGTTCCACGAACCCCTCCTCAGGTTCAATTAATTTGCTAGAACATATAATTCAGGGATAGATTTACTTAGGTTAATCAATTTATTAAAGGATATGATAAAGGAAAGAGATTAACAGCCAGATGAAGAGATACATAGGGTGAGGTCTTGAATCCAGGAGCTTCTGTCCCATAGACCTGGAGTGCATCATCCTCCCTATGCATGGATGTGTTCACCAATTTGGAAGCTCACCAAACTCTGTGCTATTGGGATTCTTATGGAGGCTTCATTGTGCACACATGATTGATCATTAACTCCATTTTCAGCCCTTCTCCCTTCTTAAAAGGATGAGAGGTGGGGCTGAAAAATTCCAGGCTTCTAATTGTAATTTGGTCTTTTAAGTGATCAGCCCCCATCCAGGAGCCCACGTAGAATTGTCTCATTAGAAAAAAAGACACTCTCATCACTTAGGAAATTGCAAGGGTTTTGTGAGCATTGTGCCAGGATCCAGGGCAGATACCAACATATATATATATTTTTAATTATCTCATGTGCTGAATTATATAATTTTTCCCTTTGATACTAAGGTATAACTTACAGGTAGGAAAATGAACAGATCTTTTGTTTTAATATAATTTATTGTCAAATAGGCTTACATACAACACCCAGTGCTCATCCCAACAAGTGCCCTCTTCAATGCCCATGACCCACTTACCCCTCTCCCCCAACCCCATCAACCCTCAGTTTGTTCTCTGTATTTAAGAGTCTCTTATGGTTTGCCTCCCTCCCTCTCTGTTTGTAACTATTTTTCCCCCTTCCATTTCCTAATGGTCTTCTGTTAAGTTTCTCAAGATCCACATATTAGTGAAAACATATCTGTCTTTCTCTGACTGACTTATTTCACTTAGCATAATAACCTCCAGTTCCATCCACATTGCTGCAAATGGCATGATTTTATTCTTTCTCATTGCCAAGTAGTATTCCATTGTATAGATAAACCATACAAGATAGTAGATCTTCTTGATCCGTTAATCAGTTGATGGACATTTAGGCTCTTTCCATAATTTGGCTATTGTTGAAAGTGCTGCTATAAACATAGGGGTACATGTGCTCCTATGCATCAGCACTCCTGTATCCCTTGAATAAATTCCTAGCAGTGCTATTGCTGGGTCATAGGGTAGTTCAATTTTTAATTTTTTGAGGAACCTATAGTGTGCAGCTTAATGAATTGTTATATATGCACTACTGCAGCACCACTATCAAGCACAAATGCAAGCTCTCTTATGCCCCTTCCCACCCAGATCAATCCCAAAGGTTAACATTTAATTACCACTAATCTTTGAACTACATATAAATGGCATGAAATAAAATCATATCTTTTTATGTCTGATTCCTTTTTTTTCAATATTATATCTTTAAGTTTTATCTATATTATTACATGTAGATATGCTTTTGTTAAATTGATGAGTGGTAGCCACTGCAGGACTACCATAATTTATCAATTGTATGGTTGATGGGCATCAGGATTTTTCCAGGGTGTTTTTTTGTTGTTTTAACTATTATGAAAAATACTACTATGAAAATTCTTCCATTATCTTTTGGTGAATCTAAAGACTCAGTTGATGTAAACCCAAGAGTAGAATCACTGGTTCATGAACTATATGCTTAGATTTAGTACAAAATAAGCAGTTTTCCAATTTATACTCCCCAAAGCAACATAGACAGATAATCATCTAGCTAGCTAGCTATCTAATGGCTACGATTTCATATCCTCAGCAACTCAGTATTGTAAGTCTTTTTAATTTTAGCTCTTCTAGTGGAGATGTTAATAGATCTCGTGGTTATCTGGCATTTTCTGTTTCTAGGATCTCCTGCCACCTCCATCCATCTCCCATTTGGACAGTAGTGAGAATATTCTGTATTTGCAGCATAGGCTTTATAGAGTAGAAATGCAGACAAGAAAAGACAAAATCAACTTCTAGCTTTTTGATTTAAAAATAGACTATGAGGGATGCCTAGGTGGCTCAGTTCGGTTAAGCATCCAACTTCATCTTGGGTCATGGTCTCACAGTTCACGAGTTTGAGCCCAGGGGCACCTGAATGGCTCAGTTGGTTAAGCATGAGCCCTGCATCAGATTCTGCTCTGACAGCATGAAGTCTGCTTTGGATCCTTTGTCTCCTTCTCTCTCTGCCTCTCCACTCTCTCAAAAATAAATAAACATATAAAAATAGACTAGAAACTCATGCTAGAGGCAGTCTCTTGAGAGAAAAATGTTTTTAGCCTCAAAAACCATTCTTTGGAGGCTCAGTATCTAGATTTTGAGTATCAGAAGCTAAAATCTCAAATAATTTAGGGCAGTAAGTATTCCTACCATTGATAGATTTGAGAGAATGCATGCTTATACAAGACTGAATTTTTCCCACTCTAGAGTTTCCAAGATCCTTGGAACAGAGGTGAGGATCAAAAACAATTCTGATGAGTGTCCTACTCCAGACCAAGTCTGAGGGTGGAGTAAGGAGAAATGATAGAACCTCCACATTGGTTGAGGTCTCCCAGAGGAGAGGGAACTTGTTCCTAAACGCCAGTATCATGGTACCTGACTATGGAATGGGCACAGAGTAAAAATGGCTTGAAGGTGCTTTGAAACCAAGAGCACCTGAGGAAGCCTCACTGACTTTCCCAGAGCCATAGAGTCAGTTGAACAAGAGCTAAACATTTCCCATGCCCTGAAAGAAATGTGAAGATAACTGAGAGAGCAGATGATATACTTAGGAAGCCATGTTATTATAAAGAAAAAGCACAGATAATTGCCTGGACCTTCTGACCAATGATCTAATGAGAAAATAAAATCACCTCAGGAAATTCCAGTGGGAAAGGTAAAGAACAACCAAAAACCAGGTAGAATATGGCCATTGAGTCCCAGACACCAACTACTCTTCCTCCTCCTCATCGGAATGCCCTGACTTAGCCCTCAGAATTGAGATGCAACCCTGGAGTGAAGAGGAAAGAGATAAGAGTCTGACTGGCTGATTAAGATTACATTTCAGGGGGCATCTGGGTGGCTCAGTCAGTTAAGCATCCATTTTTGGCTCATGATCTCATAGTCCATGAGTTTGAACTCCATATTGGGCTCTCTGCTGTCAGTGCAGAGCCTGCTTCAGATCCTCTGTCCCCCTCCCTTTCTGTCCCTCCCCACCTCATGCTTTCTCTTTCTCAAAAATAAATATACATTTTTTAAAAAGAGAGAGAACATTATATTTCTACAACCCACCAGAGTGGAGGCTTAAAGCTAAAAGTTAAGTTTAGTTAGCAAAAATTAGAACAGTTTTGTTGCTTGCACACACTAGAATGTGTACAAAAATGGGGGGGGGGACACTATATATTTGTCCAAGTTCTCCAGAGAAACAGAACCAACAGGATATATATAAAGAGATTGACTTTAAGGAATAACCTTATGTGATTATGGAGGCTGAGAAATCTAAGATCTACAGTCCACAAGCTGGAGACCCAGGAGAGCTGATGGTAATGGTACAGTTCCAGTCTGAGTCTGAAGGCCTAAGAACCAGAAAAGCTGATGGTGTAAGTTCCAATCCAAGCCCAAAGGCAGGAAAAGACCAATGTCCTAGCTCAAGGACAGGCAGAGAGAGCAAATTCTCCCTTCCTTTCAGCCTTTGTTCTATTTAAACCTTCAGTGATTGGATGAGATCCACTCTCATTGGGGAGAACGGTGTGCTTTACTCAGTCTAATTCAAATGTTATTCTGCTATAGAAACACCCTCACAGACCCAAAAATAATGTTTAACCAAATATCTGGGCACCCTATGGCCCAGTCAAGTTGACACATAATATGAACCATCAACAGGCTGTAATAATTTTTACCTGTTCATGTATCTTTCTACTCAGTAGACTATACACCAGGACTTCGTTTGTATTGGAGATGAAGAGATGATGAAGGTAAGGGGGAAGCAGCTTGTGAAAACTCCCAATAGACACCTTTGTTTATTAATCACTGGAAATTATAAGGTTACAAGATCACAGAGACCTCCTTTAGGGGCTGAGGAATCAGTGCAACCCAAAGCAAAGCCAACCATTTTTGTCCCAAAACCTAAAGACAGGGCTGGTTTTAGTACAGGTGGATTATACATTTGTCTCCAAGGTGTGATTTTATGGACTCAAGCAGCCCCCTGGAAATCCCTAACATCTGCTCCTGCTGGGTGATGCCTGTTATTCAATTGTCAATACTTTGTCCCTTTGAGATTTTGGTCCTTGCTAACATGGAGACACATTTCAGAGAAATAATATTTTGAGTTGCTATCAATGCTTGGAGTGACTAAAAAAGTTAAGAAATTTTAAAATTTTTATTTGTTTATTTTGAGGGAGAGAAAAAGAGAGAGAAAATTCCAAGCAGGCTATGGACAGCCAGTGTGAAGCCCAACACGGGGCTCCAACCCACAAACTGTGAAATTATGACCTGAGCCGAAATCAAGAGCTGGGTGCTCAGCTGACTGAGCCACCCAGGTGCCCTGAGTTAAGCAATTGTTTTTAAATAAGAGGTGGTAAGGTGGAGAAGAGAGTAATAGTTACCTTGTGAAAGAAGCACCCAAAGAAAGAGACAGAATAGAAAGGCCTGGGATGCAGATTGTTTGCAGACTTTTTAGTTCTGTCTCTGGCCTACTGTACCTCTGAGAGAAAAGAATTTGGTTCTGGATCCTGGAAGACTAGTGAAAGAGAAGAGATGACTGCCCCTCCCCCTCTCCCTTCCTCACAGTAGTCACTGGCACTATAGGAATTGCCCTGGCCTGCTTGGCAGTAGTTTTCTGCCTTAGACTTTGACACTTTTTTTTGTTTGTTTATTTGAATAATCTCTACATCCAATGTGGGGCTCGGATTCATGACTTCAAGATCAAGCATCGCACACTCCTCCAACCGAGCCAGCCAGGCACCTCTAGTTGATACTTTTCTACGGAATTATCCAACAAGACTGAGTTGGACGACAGTGGGAATAAACCCTGGGACATGTGCCAACTCTCCAAATTGTTTCCTGAGCTTGGGATGCAGAGAACGATGTAATTATGAGACTGTGATACATATAAGTTGGCTTTAAAAAATTAGACACATACACCCAATTGCCAAGAGCAATGAGAAAAGATAGATTTGTTAGAGCCAAATGGATTTTGTAGAGGCAAGCAACCTAGAGACTTGGGTTTTCTGATGGGAAGACATTGCTGAATGAAATCCAATTATTGCAAGAAGTAGCTCTCACTCTCCAAGCAAAGAAATAGTGATGGCTCTGGCAAAGGCTGTGACAGACAGGATCTGAAGGTGTATCTTGAAATTTCCTGAAAGGATGGACTGCCAGCGCAGTCCACTGTTGTCCTCATTTAACCATCTTCTCAAATGGAGTGAAGAGGATCTGTCTCTCTCTACATTTATCTCAGCTGTGCTTCTGTCTGGTTATTGCACAAGTTATGTACCTGCTTGGTATAGCTCAGAAACAAGTTTGCAGTTATTGATGGTAACTTAAAAGAGTCTTTGGACACTTAGCACCTCAAAATGAAATGGAGTCAGGAAGAAGATTTGAGAGATGTGACTTCCTACTTCTACATCCTCTATGATCTTCACCCTTTCTGCTGATGGTTCTTCCAACTGCTCAGTCTCTTGGTTAGCATGGTAAAGTAGCTCTTGTCAGGAGCCAAGGAAATACTTGTCAAGTGTCTATCGTCACTTTATCTCAGTATAGGATTAGCAGTTCTCTGGTGCTGGAGTTTGAAATGCAGTGGGTGTGTACCCCCAAGGATTCCCCTTAGTAGTTTTCACAGTGGGAGAAACTGCACCAGGGTGAAATGTCCCTCCAGTGTGCCTGAGAGACAACTGCAGGTGCAAGAATAAGTAAGTGTATGAATAAATCCACACCAGGGCATCTGGGTGGCTGTTAAGGGTCCAGCTTCAGCTCACATGATCTCATGGTTCATGAGTTTGAGCCCCACATTCGAGCCCCATGTGCTGTCAGCACAGAGCCCCTTCGGATCCTCTGTCACCCTCTTTCAGCCCTACCTCTGCTCACTCTCTCTCTCTCTGTCTCTCAAATAAATAAATAAATAAATCCACACTAATGTCAAGACTGAAAAAATATTGAAAAGAAATCAAAAGTCATTTTTAATGCTGGAAATGGTTTTTTAGAATCAGGATAATAAATATATCAGCAGTTTCCCCCAAAGATCACTGTATTAAAATTTTCCAGAGAAACAAAACCCATAAGATAGATATTGATATAGATTTGTGGAATTTTCTTATGAGAAATTGGCTTCCATGATTATGGAACTGTCTACAAGCTGGAGACGGAAAGCCAGTGGCATCATTTAGTCTGAGGCCAAAGGGCTAGACCCAGGGGAGCCAATGATGTAAAATCCAGCCCACAGACAGGAGAAACTGAAATGAGATGTCCCAGCTTAATCGGTGAGGCAGAAAAAATAAAAAGTAAATTCCTCCTTTCTTTGCCTTTTGTCCTATTCAGTAACTCAATGGATTGGATGACTTTCATGCACACTGGATAAAGCAATAAATTTACTGAATCCATGAACTCAAATGCTGATCTCATCCAGAAACACCCAGACACATCCAGAAATATGTTTAATTCCAGCAACCCATGGCCAGTCAAGTGGACACATAAAATGAACCATCACAATCACAATCTTTAAATGTGTCATACATATGTGTATATTAAAATTTTTTTAAATTTTTTCTTATTATTGAGAGAGACAGAGCATGAACATGGAAGGGGCAGAGAGAGGGGGAGACACAAAATTTGAAGGAGGCTTCAGGCTCTGAGCTGTCAGTACAGAGCCTGATTCGGGGCTTGAACGCACAAACCGTGAGACCATGACCTGAGCCGAAGTTGGACGCTTAACCAACTGACCTATGTGTATATTTAATGCATGACAGATTTTCATATATCTATATATATTTTAGTTTAACATCTTTCAATGTTTAGCTATTTCCTCCCTCATGTGGGCTTACATGGTGACTTTTACAAAGTATTCATCAAAAGTTTCTTTATTATCCTTAAATTTTGATTTAATTTATAAACAGTTTCATTTAAACAACATGCTGGGGATATTTTTCAGTGTAGGCAAGAGAAATATGAAGGGAAATCTCCCCTCTCCTCATTTGTTCATGTTCATAGGGTTGTTCTTTCTACCACTTCCCTGCTCTTTCCTTGCATCTAAATTTATCTCAAGATCATGTGGCCATGTTCCTTCTAGGATGAAAGCACATTAATAGTGAATGTCTTCTGTGGTCACGTTTTATGATCTCTGCTCCTAAGGAAGTGAATGCAGATGGGATGAGGCTGAGCCAGCCTCCTTTCTTCAGCCCTCCTGTTTCCTTGCCTCTGTCCCTGCACAGGGACCTCAGAGACCGGAAATCTCTGCCAGTCCCTTCTTCATTACTACAGAAGTAGCTGCATGTCTACCCAAAGCCATTTCCCCCTTCTTCCTCACTAATAAACTTTTATTTTACTTCAGTTCAGTAACTATGATCAGTTACTTTTCCCAGCCTCTCAGGTGGATGGATGGGAGTGGGTGAATGGCAAAGTTTACTCTGGTGAGATGGAAAAGGAAGTTGAGTAGGCCATCTGCAAAGTTCAGACGGGACACAGGGCTCACCTGGCAGACCCCTTAATACTTTCCCCTTCTCCTTTCTAGTTTTGTGGATGTTAAGCACCAACACATAGCACTACATGTTTCAAGGATATATGTGTATTCAGGAGCACATCTCAAGCACATCAGAGTGGGAGGCCTGCAATTAAGCAAAGGAAATGGCTGGTGTGGGTGGGGAAAAGTAAATTTTTAAAAGGAGAAGGGCCCTGTACAGACTGATGATGAGAATATATTTTGAGATTGGTGTTTGTTTAACTCAACTCTGCACCTGGTATCTTGAATAAAAGGGGAGGGGGTGGAGGAGGAATACAAAAAGAAAAGATCCAGTGCAAAATGTTATTGTCAATAATCTTAAAAATTCTATAGTCTGACACATGGAAAACATTCACCTGGCATAAACTGACTCAGGAAACCATGACAACTCTTCTAGCCTCAAATCTTAGTCTTGTGCAGTCTGACCTCACACCTGGGAGGTCTCAAATGTCCAGTGGTACCGCAGCCAGGGCTCTGTGGATGACTAAGGCGAATTCTCTGCGTGCGGTACCTTTCCCTGCAGATGTGAACAGAACCCCCACCCCGGGTTCAAATCCAAACACTAGATTCTCTTTCCGGATACCCTGTCCTGGTCTGGGGCTCCTACCCAGCTTCAGGGCTTTGATCTGTCTTTACACAGCTGTCCCTTTTAGGACTCAATAGACCTAATTTCCTGTTTAGATTCTGTCCTCCCTGGGGGGATATTTCTGGCTGCCTTCTTCCTCTAAGCAGAGGTGCATAAACTTAAATGTTCAGTAAAATGTCTGTTCTGTGAAAGAGGTTTTTGACTGAAGAGCCTTGCCGTAGAAGCCTAATGGGGAGTGTGATAGGCTGTGCATTGGTAACTCCCATGAGCTATGCTCCTGGCATTCATACCCTTGTATGGTACCCTCTCCTCAATTCTTGATGGCTCTGTGACCTGCTTTAACCACTAGAATTGGAGGCAGCAGTGATGTTGGGCCAGTCTGAGGCCTAGAACTTAAGAAGGCCTAGAAGCTTCTGCTTTAACACTTTACCCTCCGGGAGAAGCCAGCTGCCATGTAGGAAGGCTGACCAGTCTGAGACCACCATGCTGTGAGGAAGCCCATAGAAAGTTTTCCGGTGGTCTGTTATCCAACACTAGATTACCCAAAGAGCTTCTGTACTGATACCGTACTTAGGGTTTAAAAATAGATTTGGGGGAAAGGTAATATTTCTTCAAACAAGGAGTGGTCTTTTGACAGATGATCTTCCAATCAAAGCTTATAAGCAGTGTGTGTTACTTCAGAATTTTGTGTGACTCCTCACTTTATGCCACTGCGTGTCTTCTCCTCTGTCTCCTCCTCTCTCTCCACTGCCTCCCACCTCCTTATGCTTCTCCCACTCCTGTGGGTTTGTCTCTGCCATCCATGGGTAATGGATCTCCCTACATCTCTGTGTATCGAAGCCCCATAAGTTCTACTGAAACATTGGAAGTTGAACCACTCTGTGGAGTTTCCCATGAATGCTGCAGCCCCCAAGGGGGTTCTTCTTGCCCTCTTGTCTCCATTCCCAAAGCATTTCTAGAAGAGAAAACTCATTTGGCCATTAGTCCTTGTATAACATCATTTCTCTTACTATCTTGAAGTGATATGTAAATGTATTTTGATTTAACTTTATACTAGTTTATTTCCTGTTCCCCAAATCAAATTGTAGCTCATCAAGCACAGGAACACATGTGTGTCCCCTGAATAGAAAGTCAGTGAATGTCTGTTGATTTCTACTATACTTTCCAATTATCACCCATCCAAGGGACCCCATAGTTACGTTTTCTTTCTTTCTTTCTTTCTTTCTTTCTTTCTTTCTTTCTTTCTTTCTTTCTTTCTTTCTTTCCTTCCTTCCTTCCTTCCTTCTTTCTTTCTGAAGTCTGAAATAGTGCTTTGGCAACATGTATTTTTTAATTTCTTTTTTATTGAGATACAATTGACATATAACATTCTATTAGTTTTGTATTTCATTTTTAAAATTGTTTTAATTTTATTTTTGAGAGAGAGAGAACAAGTGAGGGAGGAGGACAGAGGATCTGAAGTAGGCTCCATGCAGGCCCCCAGTGTGGGGCTTGAACCCGTGAACCATGAGATCATCATGAGTCGAAGTCGGACACTTAACCAACTGAGCCACGAAGGCTCCCCTTGTATTGTATTTCATTTTTAAAGCTTTCATTTCCTATCAAAACATTATAATGATTTTAAATGTTTATACAAGATGAAGGTTCTGGGAAGTGGAACCTACTGTTTTAAAACTGATATCAGGGAGCAAGAATTTCATCCCATTCAAGAGTCTTTCTTCCAGCTGGACTAAGAATCAAATTGACATGAGACAGATAAACAGGAGAAAATCAAATGTAATAGTGTACATTTGGGGAATCTACAAAGACGTGGAAATTTTAGTAGACAGACAAAAAGGTATATATATTATACTGAAATAAGGAGAAGGAGGTGGGGGTCTGGGACTCCAGAGGAATGGAACCCACTTCACAGGACAATTAGAAGAGCAGATGTTTGGTAATTAGATGTTTGCTCTGCCATACAGATGGGTCACTCAGATAAAAATTATATCTGCTGTGTTGTATGGAAAACAATTTGACAACAAAATATTATGGAAAAAAAATTATATCTGCTGATAACGCTTATTCTGGGAAAGACCCCCAATTTAGATCCTTCTATGTAATTAAGGGGTGGGGGAAAATTTCTCTTGAACTCAAAGGGTCTCAGTTGCTTTCAGCTCATCTTGGGGTGCCTGCCTTCAACCCCTACACTGGGAACGTATCATGCAAACTGGCATAAGTTGGCCACCCCACTTTTATAGGTTAGTGCCACATCTAATTCACATGGTGCCCCACCCAAGGTTTCAACTGCAGAAACTGCAGAATGATCGCCCAATCTTGTTTTCACATAAATTGCACCTGGGCCCAGTAAAATTCAAGCAGGTGGTCTCCTAAACAAGTTTCACTATCATTTAAATTTGATAGAAAGGTTTTGGAAAAGCATTTGTGGTAATTATACATTAGCATAGTGGAGGTTTGTATTCATGGTAGCAGCTATAAAAAGGAAGGATAGAAATTTGTTGGATTCTGTCCAGCATGGTTCTACAGAGGGAAGGTTTCTATGTCACAAGCACATGCCCTCCAGACCCCAGAGAGTTTACTATACTCTGTCATGTAGCAAAGATAAGTCAGGTGCTTCACTATATATCTTCCTAGCATTTATTACATATATTGTAATTTACTTCTTTACATGTCACTCTTTCCTTACCACTGCTGTGAGCTCATCAAAGACAAAGACTGATGTGTTTGACCACATTTATAAAACACATATGAGGTGCCAGATTGTATTCACTGCTTTTTACAAATGCCAACTCATTTAATTCTTACTTCTCTCTTATTGGATAGTTGTGATTTTTATTCCCATATTACAAATGTGGTAACTGAGGCACAATTAAGTAACTTGACAAGCTAATAAGTGACAGAGTTGGAATTTGAATCCAGAGTATCTGGCTTCAGAATATTCTTCAACCATGACACAATTCTGCTTAGTCCTTATTTATTGTTACATCCATGGTACCTAGCCCCATCCCTGGCATGAGACTCAATGAATATTTATTAAAAAATAAATAAGTGAATAACTCCCATATGTAAGATAATTATATGTCCAGGATATTCTTGGAGAGTCCTAATTTTAAACATTCTGTTTTCAAAATATGTATTAAACCAAGCATCACATGATGCATCCTGATTTGGGGGTCAGAAACTGTGGCAAGGTTTCTGTAAGATTATCAGTTTCATTTACTCTGATTCTTTGTTCATATTGATCATTCTTAGTCCAATAAATCTTGGTCCCAGGAAAGGGGTGCCCTGGATAATGGGCTTCAAATACCAGGCATTGCAAAAATATCAAGTGTTCTTGGTTTTTTTAATAAGGTGATTAAGTTTGAAGCTGGAACACTCCTAACAATATCCATTTTATATGGTTCTGTAAGGTTTGAATCAAACGAAGGATTTGAGGGAAGGTATAAAAAGTCTTCTTAGACCTGTTATTACTAGATTTAAAACCTTTGGAAAATCTTAGAAGGGGTGCCTAGCCAGGAATGCAACTTTATGTTAAGACCAGATACTATTTTATGAGAGAGGTCGCTATCTCATGCTACAATCTAGTTTCCCAAATATTTTCCGCTAAGGACTGCCAGGTCCAGAAGGTTATCTACAGCAGTGATTCTCATAGTATGGTCCCTGACCATCAGAATCAGTATCTCCAAAGAACTTGTTAGAAATACACATTCTTGGGCCACCTGGGTTGCTCATTTGGTTAAGTGTATGACTCTTGATCTCAGCATAGGTCTTGATCTCAGGGTTGTGAGTTTAAGCTTCAAGTTGAGCTCTGGGCTAGGTGTGAAGCCTATTAAAAAAAGAAAGAAAGAAATACAAATTCTCGAGCTCACATTAGGCCTACTGAATCAGAAACTCTGAATGTGAGGTCCATGCATTTAACAAGCCCTCCAAGTGATTCTGATACAGACTTGACAAATCTATAATAACTAAGTTTGGTTTATTTTTAACTTATTGTTTTAAAAAAGAGATAATTTAAGAATAAATGAAATGATACTATGAAATGAACTAAATACAAGATTGTTGAATTAGTAGCTAAACATATATACACATGTACATGTGACAAGTGTGACCCACGTTTCAGAAGTCCCCACAGGGTTGAGAGGCTGTTAAGCTCACATTTAATCAGACGCAGCAAAAGCCTTCCATCTCTTTCAGTGACCCTAGTACTTTCTGCTGCCCTGCCAAGGGGGAAAGTGTTTCAAGAGAAATCCAATGCTCCTGGTGACAGGTTCTTTCTTTTGCCTTTTTTTATCTTCTTTTCTTTTCTGCCTCCTCTCCCCAGGCTGATGTGATGTCTCTGAAGGGGCTAGAGGCCAAGGTGGCTAATACCAGTCCCCTAGAACACTGCTCTGTTGGGACAGTCTCAAGTCCCCAGGCTCAGTCTAGCTGGTTCTATGAGAAGGCCCTACCACCCCTCCTTTAAGTCCTTTTGAGGGTCACAGTCTATAAGTCCCATTTCTACATGTCTGAAATGAAGCTCTTGACTGGGTTCCACTCCCTTTCCATAGGGTTTCTGAACACTGTGTGAGGCAAGAGGTATGTTTGGACATCTGTGTTGATCAGTATCCCTGAGCATGACAAAATGGTTTAAAAGCTTTCAGAATATTTTCCAACAGTCAGGAAACTGACCTGTCTAGACTTCATGGGGGTCTCGTAGATGGTGTATGGTTTAGGGTGTAGAGTGGTATTGCCTAATCTCATGTGTTAGCCTTAACTAGCCTTAAATGATCTGTCAGAAATATTCATCCATTCATCTGTTCATCCACCCAAAATACACACAGGCACATGCACAGAAAATGCCAGTCTTTTACTTTTACTTTACTTCAGTATGTATACATATGTCAGAACATGAAAAAACCCAAATTCTATAAAATATGATTCAAAATTATGATTTTTATGTGCTATAAAATATGGCTACCCATCACCAGGGACTAAATGAAACTAGTTAGCTGAAGGGAATGTACATATCCCTGCTTTGATCCAGTGTGGATGCCCCCCTCTCATTTTCTGTCACCTCAGTCTATATTTTTGGTTAATACTCTTTAATGACTATACAAATCTTTTTTTTGGAAGGAACAATTCAAGACTTTTATATTCACCACTGAAAATGTTGTCTCTCTGAAATAGGCCAAACGTCAGACCAAGAGCAGAAATGACTACACTTTCTCAGCTTGACCTACTGCTGTTATTATTTATTAGGAGCTTTATTTGCTTTCAAGGCATCTTATGTTACAGGCCAGCGGAAGCTGCCACTCTCTTTAAAAGACTTCTCTCTCTCTCTACGATTTTTCCTTTGCTACTCCAGTCTGGGGGTTGTGTAGAGTGACTTTTGTGTAGGAAGAGAACAAATCCAAGGGAGTTCTGCAAGCAGCACTGAGGTCCCTGGAAAGTCACCCTCAATGTGCAGGAGACATTACTTGTTATTTTCTGGGTGACCCTATCAAACTCCCCTTGGCAGTAGCTGTTTAACATTTTTCCATTTAATAATTTCAGACCCACTGTGTGTGGTCTTCACTTGGCTTAGAGATAGGTGAACTTTTAAAAGTATGCAAGATTTGATGAATGAGCTATTTGGAGATGGGTAGTTACCATACAGATAAACCTGAAAATATTCCACTATTGTAAAGTATGTGTTTCTAAAAGTATTATGTTGTAGATCAGTCAATCTGATTTCTTATTTCTGCTATAAAATGGAACCAGGCAAAGAGCCTGGAGTGAATTTGTCATGTTGAACAAGCTTGATCTTAATAGCTGCTCTCATGCCCTTATTAACCACAGTTTCCTGGTTTCTAGATCGCTGACCAAGGGGATATTATAGTATCAACCCATTCAGCTCACACTGCTAAGCCTGGGATGCCAAATAGGCTCCAACTCCTGTGCCAACTTTGATTAGCCTGGAGAGGCTGCCAGAGGCACTGTGTTGAGGATTCTAACTCCAGACTCCGTGAGAAGGCATGCTATATAGATTAGTAACATGCAGCATAGACTGAGAGCGTGCCAAGAAACTTGCCTAGAACTTGCCATCCCTGAGTTAAGAATTTAACAGATTATGGGGCATCTGGGTGGCTTAGTCGGTTAACCATCCAACTCTTGATTTCAGCTCAGGTCTTGATCTCATGGTTTTTGGGTTTGAGCCCTGCATCTGGCTGTGTGCTGACAGCCCAGAGCCTGCTTAGGTTTCTCTCTCTCTTTCCCTCTCTCTCTCTCTCTCTCTCTCTCTCTCTCTCAAAAATAAGTAAACATTTTAAGAAATAAAAATAGAATGCTGATGATCAGTGGAGGCTCATACATTTGTGGAAGGCCAGAGGGACATATATTTGGGGGAAGCCATAGAAAGAGAGCAGGAGAAAAGAAAAGGGAGATCTGTTCCAAGAGAGACACAGTTTGAAAAAGTGCAGAAAAAGTACTAATCCTGGTCTTACAAACTACCATTTTATGGACCTAAGGTTAAGTCTAAATTTTAGTTAAATACATAAAATGTGCCTAAGGTGCTCTGCTTTCTTTCGCTGCTAATATGGTTTCCATATACAGTAGCAGCAACTGTCCATGTTTCACATCACACTCCTTGGTCTGCTGGTTATTTTACTCTCTCGGTGATGTGAGCCATGGAGCTTGAGAAGATGAGCCGACAGAAGGCATAGAAGGACCGTATGTCCTTTTCCTACTAGATCAAGCGCACCCTCGGCATTCACCCAACTGCTGCCACTGCCTTGGACACTAACTTTTTTCCCTACAGGGTCTAAGTAGTAAGCTTCTTACTCAGCAGAGCAAAGACCAAATTCTTTCAGTACTTTAGGTTTATATGTTCAAATGGAAAACAGCAGTCACCAAATCCACCACAGAGAGATGAAGCAGAGGTGGGCTGGTGAAAGGACTTCCTTTACAGAGTTAGATATTTTGAGAGCAGAATGATTAAAAAAAAAAAAAAACTTCAAATTTCAAGTCAGGAGACTGGCTGTGCCCTTTTGTTTACCAGGAACATGGTCATTTAACCTATTTTACA
Organism: Suricata suricatta; assembly: GCF_006229205.1. Taxonomy (NCBI): domain Eukaryota; kingdom Metazoa; phylum Chordata; class Mammalia; order Carnivora; family Herpestidae; genus Suricata; species Suricata suricatta. The sequence goes on along the minus strand of NC_043700.1, from coordinate 150,687,222 downwards.
TTGTTTCCTAAACCATAAAACAGAGACACAAAACCCCCCAATTTACAACCAAATCATTGCCGGTTGACAATTAAGAGGAGCCATCATGAGTTGAACCCTGATTTCCTACGAGCACAATGCTATTTCCTATCACAAAAATTATGCAGTTGATCACAGACAGTACAAGAAAATTCAAATACAGTTACAGCTTTTATTAAATATGTAAAACCATATAGCCCTAAAAACTTCATAGCAAATGCTCCTTTTGGGAGGTTTTTTTACATGGCTTAGACTTGTTGCAGCTTATCAAAATATATGGTTTATGAGGACGGTTTTCCTGAAAAATCAACCCTATGGAAAACAAAGGATTTTTTTCACTCCTCCAAAGACCAACATACCACAATGAAAATTAGGGTCATCTGTCTTGCACATATTCATTGCTGATTTCATGTGCATGGATGCCTCTGAAGTTCTTTGAGTGGAAAATGCTTCTAATGGTGTTGCCTTGTTTTTCCCTTTCCGAGGAGAATCTGTTGCTGAGCTCTATAACCAAGATTCTAACACTTGATTCTGTCCGTAGCTAGACTTTAACTTGCAGCTTGGTCTATGTTGCCGGGCCAATGTTATGTCCTTGGCACTTGGTCCCCAGTCTTTCACTGGTATTTTATTTCATTTTATCTTATTTTATTTTGTTTTGTTTATTTATTTATATTAGAAAGAGTATGTCCATGTGGGAGGAGCAGAGGGGGAGAGAGAGAATCCCAACCAGGCTCTGTGCTGTCAGGGTGGAGCCCAACATGATTTGAGGGCTTGATCCCTCAAACCGTGAGATCATGGCCTGAGCCAAAATCAAGAATCAGACGCTCAACTGACTGAGCTGCCCAGGTGCCTTCACTGGTTTTTATATTAGCTTTGGTCACTGTGGAGAAGTTATTTCCAGTAATAAAATTCATTAAAGTAAGGATCAAAAGTCAAAACATTTAAAATTGTGGGTGAAAAACAATATGAAAGTACTTAATAAAACATAAAAGACTTTATTTTATTTATTTATTTTTTAGGTTTATGAGGTTTGCCTTTTCTTTTTATTCTCAAGGTAGTTAACATACAGTATTGGCTTCAGGAGTAGATTCTGCAATTCATCACTTACATATAACACCCAGTGCTCTTTTATTTTTTAATATTTATTTATTTTTTTAATAATCTCTATCCCCAACATGGGGCTTGAACTCATAACCCTGAGATCAAGAATCACATGCTCTACTAAAATATAGAAGACTTTGTAAACTGATAATAGCCAAGCAAATATTATATAGTGTACCTTATCTGAAGTAATGCATAAGCTCACAAGAGCAGAGGTTTCAGTCAAGGTGAAAGACCATGAACCAGAGGGGGACAGTGGGCCAGAAAAGCTTGGGAAGAAAGGTTGGAAGCTTCCTTGTAAACTTGCCCACCACAGAAGGGAGTCTCCTAATTCTCTCTTAGGCCAGTTGCTAGTTCCTGTGTCAGAGCTGCTTGCTTGGGTCAGCTAAGCTTGAACCCTTCTCCTCTGGCAGCTTTTCAGATTCCAACCTTTCCAGACAATCTGAGAATGTGTCCCTAACTCCTGCTCTGGAAGGAGAAAACTTTCTATTTGTCTTTATTTCCCATCTTTTCACTTAGGTCCTTGACCCCATGTTGACCCCAATTGGACCACTCATTCAGTTTTTTTCATAGAAATGGTGTCTTCAAAGAATCAAAGAAAAGAGGCTTTAATAAGCAGTCTGCAAGTGAAATGTGACTCTTGCAGGTCAGTGGCAATGAATGAGGAAGCCATGCTGAGCTCCAGATCACTAGCAGTTCCCAGGAAGCCACTGCCCCCTTGTGTCTCAGCGCTGGCCAGGAACTACCCTGTGATGCGGAAGAACATTTGGCAAAAATCTGTAAAAGTTTATTGGTGGGCTATTTCTGGGTCTTAGATTTGTTGGTTCAAATAAGATTTCCTTTCATTTCATGGCTTTTGAAATTCTAATCTTTCTGCCTCTTATGAATTTTTAAAAGGCATATTTTGTTATAATTATCAAAGGAGTATATACTTCTTAAAAATTCATGTAAAATTCATTTTGTTAAAGTTTTGCTGTATTTCTTCCATTTTTTTTTCTTTATCCATATAAGGAAACCTAATATTACTTGGGGATAGGGCAAAAAAGCCACAGAACTAGGAAATCTAATTTTATCATAAATGTTATACAAACATGATCTCTTCTCCACAACAAGAAAATCAACTCTTGAATTTGCTAGAATACTAAGAAACAACTTGCCTTTTTCTCTCAAAAAATATATAACAAAAGGATAGTGCTTTAGTTCACAGAACCTTATAAAATTTGCTTGTAGCTCCAATTCTGTGAATTACAAATACTATAGTGATTGCGACTATCAGACACTTAAAATGAATATTATCTCATTTTTAAGACAGAAAAATAAAATTCTCTGCTCTAAAGATGGCCTGTGGAATTAGGAGATTTCACAGTCTAAATGATCCAGTCTTTGGCAACTGCTTTCAAGAGCATTGTATCACATTTCTAAGTGTTGTGTAGACATGTTGCTTCCTCTTCACTTCGGAGAATATAGAAATACAGGCTTATATCTGGTCATGCGGGTAGGAACTGAGAAGGTCATTTGTTTCTCCAAGTTCCTTTTCTTCTGTATATTAATGGTTGTCTGTATCATCTAGATGTGCATACAATACAATATAAATATGGACATATGATGTCAGAGAGAATCTGTAGCCAAGAACTGGAAAGGACTTAGAAGTTTAATGTAGCTTTACCTGCTTTATCTGATCCTTTATTTTCTTTGGAGACCTTGTGACTAAGAGGATATATCAAAGGAGTCCTGGAACAGGAGTTCCCCATTTTTTTGGACCCAATAATCAGCTTAATTCTACGGGAATATATCACCTACTTCCTGTATATCATTTTTTTAAAAATGTATATAGATATTTTATCATTTTAAATACAGAAAAACAAAACTTCCTTCTGTAAAGATGACCTGTGGGAATTATGTAATTTGATCATTTAAATGAGCCAGTCATTGGTGATTGCAAATGGCCATTATTAAGCATACACACAAAATAATATTACAGAAACTTGAACAACTTTACCGAAAAGATGATTGAATATTAAACTATTAACTATAATATCCCAAAGTCTTTGATCATTGTTATTATACATTTCAATTTTTAACATGCTTGTAATCTGTGCCCAGTTTTTTTGTGCTCTATTTTTTTACTTTTTTTTAATTTTTTTCTTTTATGGTTTATTATCAAGTTGGTTTCCATGTAACAACCAGTGCTCATCCCCACAAGTGTCCTCCTCCATGCCAATCACCCCCTTCCCCTCCCCCATCAGCCCTCAGATTGTTCTCAGTATTCAAGAGTCTCTCATGGTTTGCCTCCCTTCCTCTCCTCAACTATTTTTTCCCCCTTCCCCTCCCCCATGGTCCTCTGTTAAGTTTCTCCTGTTATACTTGTGAGTGAAAACATATGGTATCTGTCTTTCTCCACCTCACTTATGTCACTTAGCATGACACCCTCGAGTTCCATCCACGTTGCTACAAATGGCCAGATTTCATTCTTTCTCATTGCCATGTAGTATTCCATTGTATAGATAAACCACATCTTCTTGATCCATTCATCAGTTGATGGACGCTTAGGCTCTTTCCATGACTTGGCTATTGTTGAAAGTGCTGCTATGAACATTGGAGTACATGTGCTCCTATGCGTCAGCACTCCTGTATCCCGTGAGTAAATTTCTAGCAGTGCTATTGCTGGATCATAGGGGAGTTCTACTGTTAATATTTTGAGGAACCTCCACACTGTTTTCCAGAGTGGCTGCACCAGTTTACATTCCCACCAACAGTGTAGGAGGGTGCCCGTCTCTCCACACCCTTGCCAGCATCTATAGTCTCCTGATTTGTTCATTTTAGCCACTCTGACTGGCATGAGGTGGTATCTCAGTGTGGTTTTGATTTGTATTTCCCTGATGATGAGTGATGCTGAGCATCGTTTCATGTGTCTGTTGGCCATCTGGATGTCTTCTTTGGAGAAGTATCTATTCATGTCTTCTGTCCATTTCTTCACTGGATTATTTGTTTTTTGGGTGTGGAGTTTGGTGAGTTCTTTGTAGATTTTGGACACTAGCCCTTTTCTCTGGTATGTCATTTGCAACTATCTTTTCCCATTCTGTCGGTTGCCTATTAGTTTTCTTGATTGTTTCCTTTGCAGTGAAGCTTTTTATCTTGATGAGGTTCCAAGAGTTCATTTTTGCTCTTGATTACCTTGTCTTTGGGGATGTGTTGAGTAGGATATTGCTGCAATTGAGGACAAGGAGGCTGTTTCCTGCTTTCTCCTCTAGGGTTTTGACGGTTTCTTGTCTCACATTCAGGTCCTTCATCCATTTTGAGTTTATTTTTGTGTATGGTGTAAAAAAGTGGTCCAGTTTCATTCTTTTGCATGTTGCTGTCCAGTTCTCCCAGAACTATCTGTTAAAGAGGCTTTTTTCCATTGGATACTCTTTCCTGCTTTGTCAAAGATAAATTGGCCATATATTTGTGGGTCCAATTCTGGGTTCTCTATTCTATTCCATTGGTCTATGTGTCTGTTTTTGTGTCTTGATGGTTACAGCTTTGTAGTAGAGGCTAAAGTCTGGGATTGTGAAGCCTCCCGTTTTGATTTTCTTCTTCAATATTGCTTTGGCTATTCAGAGTCTTTTGTGGTTCCATACAAATTTTAGGATAGTTTGTTCTAGCTTTGAGAAGAATCCTGGTGCAATTTTGACTGGGATTACATTGAATGTGTAGATTGCTTTGGGTAATGACATTTTAACAATGTTTATTCTTCTGATCTATGAGTACGGAATGTTTTTCCATTTTTTGCTTCTTCAATTTCCTTCATAAGTTTTCTATAGTTTTCATCATACAGATCTTTTACATCTTTGGTTATGTTTATTCTTAGGTATTATATGGGTTTTGGTGCAATTGTGAATGGGATCAGTTTCTCGATTTCTTTTTGTTGCTTCATTATTGGTGTATAAAAATGCAATGGATTTCTGTATGTTGATTTTGTACTGAGACTCTGCTGAATTCATGGATCAGTTCTAGTAGGCTTCTCATGGAGTCTGTCAGGTTTTCCATGTAGAGTATCATGTCGTCTGTGAAAAGTGAAAGTTTGATTTCATCTTTACCAGTTCTGATGCCTTTATTTCCTTTTGTGTCTGATTGCTGATGCTAGGACTTCCAGCACTATGTTAAATAACAGTGGTGAGAGTGAACATTCCTGTTATGGACCTGATCTCAGGGGGAAAGCTCTCAGTTTTTCCCCTTTGAGGATGATATATTAGCTGTGGGTTTTTCGTAAGTGGCTATTATGATGTTTCAGTTAGTTCCTTCTATTCCAGCTTTCTCGAGGGTTTTTATTAAGAAAGGATGCTGTATTTTGTCAAATGCTTTTTCTGCATCCATCGACAGGATTATATGGTTTTTATCTTTTCTTTTGTTAATGTCATGTATCACATTAATTGATTTGTGAATATTGAACCAGACCTGCAACCAAGGAATGAATCCCACTTGGTCATGGTGGATAATTCTTTTAATATGCTATTGAATTCAATTTGCTAGCATCTTGTTAAGTACTTTTGCATCTGTATTCACTAAGGATATTAGCCTGCAGTTCTTTTTTTGCTGGGTCTCTGGTTTGGGAATCAAAGTGATACTGGCTTCATAGAATGAGCCCAGAAATTTCCTTCTATTTCTATTTTTTTGGAATAGCTTGAGAAGAATGGGTATTAACTCTGCTTTAAATGTCTGGTAGAATAACCCAGGGAAGCCATCTGGCCCCGGGCTCTTACTTGATGGGAGATTTTTGATAACTGATTCCATTTCTTCACTAGTTATGGGTCTGTTCAGATTTTCTATCTCTTCCCATTTGAATTTTGGTAGTGTATGTGTGTTTAGGAATTCTTTTAGGTTATCCAGTTTGTTGGCATATATATTTTCATAGTATGCCCTGATAATTGCTTGTATTTCTGAGGAATTCATTGAAATAGATCCATTTTCATTCGTGATTTTGTCTATTTGGGTTCTCTCTCTTTTCTTTTTGAGAAGCCTGTCTAGAGGTTTATCAACTTTATTTTTTCAAAAAACCAACCCTTGGTTTCATTGCTCTGTTCAACTGTTTTTTTGGATTCTATATTGTTTATTTCTGCCCTGATCTTTATTATTTCTATTCTTCTGCTGGATTTAGGGTGCTCTTGCTGCTCTGCTTCTAGTTCCTTTAGGTGCGCTTTAGATTTTGTATTTGCTTTTTTTCTAATTTCTTAAAATAGGCCTGGATTGCAATATACTTTCTAATTAGGACTGCCTTTGCTGCATCCCAGAGAGTTTGGATTATTGTGTTTTCATTTTCATTTTCATTTGTTTCCATATATTTTTTAATTTCTTCTTTAATTGCCTGATTGGCCCAATTATTCTTTAGTAGGTTGGTTTTTAACCTCCAAGTTTTTGGAGGTTTTCCAGACTTTTTCCTGTGATTGATTTCACTTTCTTAAGTGCACATGGTACATTCTCCAAGATAGACACATACTGGGTCATAAAGCATCCCTCAATACATATAAAAGAATTGAGATCACATACCATGCACACTTTCAGATCACAATGCTATGAAACTTGAAATCAATCACAGTTAGGCTGAAGATAATGTTACCCAAAGAAACTGTAGAGTCTGATTATTCCAGAGAGAGAGAAAAGAAGGTAGTGATGGAGGTATAGAATATGCATCAAGAGAATAGATTAAATATGACTGTTTAAGCAAACCAATGACTAGGTGCCCAGTCCAGTGGAAGGGAGAGATAAGAATGAGATAAGAGAAAGTATATCTGAATAGCAAGAATTGATCTAGAGTTAATCACAGCAATGCACCAATGTTGGTCTTGCCCAGGCTTCGGGGGGGGGGGGGGGGAGGCAACTCTCCAGCACAGATGGGCTTGGTTTGGTGTAGGCAGATCTTGCCTCCACTGCAGTTCCCCAGGGCTGCTCCCTGATGCCCCAGCTTGGTGGTTGTGGGGAGAAAACTGGCAACACCCAGTCCCTTCTCAAACCAATCATTGCAACTCACTCTTTTGGGTCCGATCTCCCTGTGTGAACCCCGGACATAACCAAGGTGGGCCAAGTTGTATTTCCCAAGCCCCACCTCGTTTCCAGATCTTAGTCTGTGCACTTTAATGATGCCGTCCAAAATGTACTCCCGCAGGCAGGCTGGGTGGCTTCCTAGTGAGGCATGGAGTAGGGGGAGTAGGGGAGCAATTTCTTTGCCCCCTGGGATCAGGGTGCCTAGCCCAAAGGAAAGCACCACAGCTAGAGAAAGGGTCTCTTTCCAAATGCCCTGCAGTTACAGATGGGATGTTAGAATCCGTCTCCATCCCAGATCTAGATTTTTCTCTTCTCCTGAGACAGTATATAGCAGTTTCAGCTGCTCTTCCTCTTCCCCTCTTTCTCCATAGCTCTCCGTGGAGGGGGCTCTCTCCTCTCCATGCCTGCCGGTTTGGGCCTGTTTTTATCTTCCCTAGTTCACAATCGTGTACCTGTGAGGCTGTGTTCTTAGTGGACTCTGTCTCTTTTCCTCCAAGACTCTTGTGGTTCAGTGTCTTATGGCTTCAGTCCTTCCTGATTTGAGAGATGCAGCGGGGGGGGGGGGGGGGTATGTGTGAAAAATACAGAACTCCCTACTTCTCCACCATCTTGTCGCTTCCTTCTATTTTTTAAATCTATTTTTATTCTTTGAAATATATAAGATTCACATCCACATCTATGGTAAAACATAGATATCCAGTATATGTTAGTAGGATTTGCATTTTAGACTAGTCTATAGAAATGACCTGAAGGATCCAGAGATCTATTTGACCAGCTTTTTACAAAAGTAGCAACATAGGGTGCTCTATTCTAGGGCACATGAAGGCAGTGTAAAAAGTGGACCTACATTTCTCTAGAGACAGCTCAGGAGAGCCGAGGACACAGAAAGCCAAACAGGCCACAAGTACCTGGATGAGGTTCATAGATTTAATCATTCCAGCTGTGGTTTCTCTTACCATTTGAATTGAGCACCTACACTCTGATAGAGACTGTTAGAAATAATTCTTTCTGCCCCAAGGTAATGTGGCAGTTGTACTCCCCATTTATCTACTCTAGCTCTCTGCCATCTTTGCCTGCTTCTAAAGGAGGGGGGAGGGGAGGTTTACAAAGCTGAAAGCTAATGCCAAGCTAGAATTTGGTGATAAATATTATCTTGATCTCCACCTATTAGACTCAGAGAGACAATGTCATTTTGAGTATTTCTCCTCAGTTTTTTCATCTGTGAAATGAGAACACTGGACCAATTATATGCCTAAGTCTACCCCATTTCAAACACTAGGAGTTCGTATGTTATACTTGGACTTCATAGACAGAAAAAGTATTTTGTTTAGCTGATGAGGGGAGAAAAAAACTCAGTGTGTCAAAATAACTTTATATCTTAAAAAACAAATAAGAAAAACAAAGTGCTGGGCTGCCTAGGTGGCTCAGTCAGTTGAGCATCTGATTCTTGATTTCAGCTCCAGTCATGATCTCATGGTCATGGGATCAAGCCCAGAGTCCATTCAGCAGAAGTTAGGAGCAGAGTGGCAAAGGAGAGTGGAAGACAGAAGCAATACTACTTTAGGGCAGAGGAAGGGAGAGTTGCTGGGTACACCAAATGTACTGGTGTGTACTACATGAGCATAAACTTCTCTTAAAATATTTTAGGGACACCTGGGTGGCTCAGTTGGTTAAGTGGTCAACTTTGGCTCACAGTTTATGAGTTCGAGCCCCACATCAGGCTCTGTGCTGACAGCTCAGAGCCTGGAGCCTGCTTTGGATTCTGTGTCTCCCTCTCTCTCTGTGTCCCTCCCCCACTCACACTGTCTCTGTCTCTCAAAACTGAATAAACATTTTTAAAAATTCTGGGTGGCTCAGTCGGTATAGCATCTGACTCTTGATCTCAGCATTATGAGTTCAAGCCCCACATTGGGTGTGGAATCTACTTAAAAAAATTTTTTAAAGCTATTCTCATCTTGTGTATGTGTGTGTGTGTGTGTGTGTGTGTATATATATACACACACACACATATACACATATATATATGTATACATATATACATATATTTCAAGAGACAAGGATGTATGTACAAGAATATTATCTGAAACAGTTTTATAATCCTTAAAAGTTTTAAATAACCTATAGTTAACATCTATAGATTTTTTTTTCCTCTTGGATTTTCCCCATTTTTCCTTCGGGGAAACAATGGAACCAATGTCCCATATCTCAGTTTAACTAATCCTACATCACCTTACTTCTTCTAAAGGGAGGATGTGTAATATAACACGAACCAATCAGCATCTTTGTCCAGGAAAGAGTCATTTTCTTTTCAGGTAGTAAGATTGTTGGGGCTGTGACTCCAGGAGATATTTCCACCTGGAGCTGGTAGAAAAGAATTACTTTCTGTTCGGTCAGGAAGCTGCTAAGATAGAATTTGGAACTTCTAATTTTGTCTCTCACACAGGAGGTGAAGCTGGTCTAGGAATGATGCTGTTTATACTAAAATAAACAGATGAGCCATGAAGAGATGGCGATTTCTGATGCACTAGGGTGTCTGATTGCAGGCACCCTCTGAGGCTAATGTCACCCCTGCTCTTCTCCAAATATGACTAAATGGGCCATTTAACTCCCTCTTTAGCTAAGGCTAGTTTGAGTTGGGATTCTTCCAATTTCAACCAAGAGAATCCTAATAAACAAGCTGAATATAGATCAATAGAAGCGGGATAACTTACAGCACAATAATAAAATACTAAATAGCTTTTTAAAAGAACAATATTGACATAAAAAAAACAATGTAAGGAGAAAAGCAAGTTTATGGGATGAGGGTGTGTATGTCTGTGTTTCTGTGTGTCTGTATGATTTGATATATGTATACATTCTCAGGGAGAGTAAAAAGGAGACTAGGTTCCAAAACGTTAATATCAGTTACCTCTGGAGGCTATATGGGCATGCCTTTCACTTTTTAAATATACTTTAAATATAGTTCTTAATTTTCCAAAGAGTATATACTACTTTTATAAAAATGTTAGGCCAAAAATAACTACAGAACATTAATTATAGCCCATTTGTGTTACAGAACTTCCCACATTGTTGCCTCTATTCCACATAAAAAACAGGACTGGGAATTCAGAGACCCAGGCTTCCATTTCAGACTTTCAATGGGTTCTATAATGTTGGGCAAGTTGACGTGCCTCTGTGGGCCTCAGCATCTTTCTCTCTAAGAGAAGTGCTTGCAACAAGAGCAGCTACTGTCTCAGGGTTTCTGTGATCCGGCGCTGTCCTAAGCAGTCTCCTCTCCACGGCTCCACGAGTAGAGCATTATCCTGTTTTCCATATAGGAAACCTGAAGCGTAAGTGTTGGAATCAGAATCCAAGCTCAGGCTTAGCGGACCCCAAAAGCCATATTCTTTCCTCCTCACCCTCTCTCAGCTACCTCTTTGCCTCATGGTTCATGGTTTCCTGGTGCTAGAAAGTATGTACACCCAGGACTTGACTCAAAATCCTCTACCTGGAAACATCATTCGGAAGTAACACCCCGTCACTTTTATTATTGCTAACATCTATTCTCTATATTGCATCAACCTTTAAAACAGGATGTTTCAGGCTCAGCACTACTGATATTTTGGACTGAAAAATTCATCCTTGCTGGGAGCTGCTTTCCCCCTTCATCCCCCCAACCCCAGGGCACTGTAGGATGTCTGACAACATCCCTGGCATCTACTCACTAGATGTCAGTAGTGCCCACCCTTCAAGTTTAACACCAAAAATGCCTCCAGGCATATTGCCAGAGGTCCTCTAAAGGAAAAATCACCCTAAAGTTGAGAACCACTGCTCTAAAAGGAGGGAAAAGCCAACTTTCTACATTAACCCTGATGGGCAACTATTGAAAGGAGACACTGAATCTAGTTTCTACCTGCATGATTCGACTTTATCAGCTCGGGCTAAAATCAGCTCCAAGTGTCTCAGTGTTATTTGCTTTTGCAGAACAATGTCCCAGTTACACAGACATTAACTATGTAAGATCTGGGGAAAGGGAAGTAGAATAAATCTCACCCTCTCAACAATGACTTCACGTCTTCCTTACAAAATTCACCTTTGCTCTTAGAGGAAGAATCACCAGGAAGCTGCAGAGTTAAGAATGGGTATTCAGCAGAGAACAGCAGTACTTGAATAGAATACTGGTTTTATTCTAGCTAAATAAAACAATACACAAGTCACCAGGGCAATAAGCTTAACTCAAGAAGCAGAAGCCAAGAAACAAGGATTTTTTGTGTTTGTTTTAATTATCAAGCACTGCACATAGCTTTCTTCCACACCTCCTCTCAGAAAATGTGGGCTAACAAATCCTATGCAAAGGAACATAGGAAAGAGAAAAAGAGAAAATGGAATTCATCTAGCATACTGTTGAAGGTGGTTTCTCCAAGTTCTCTTCTATGAACTGTTCCATCAACACGGTCCACTCCGGATTATTTTAATGTCCTGACCACCTTCCCTGCAAATTGAACAACCATAAAGACACATTTACTACCTACCCACTGTTGCACATGAATTTAGCCTCAGTCCTTCCATATTGACCCAGAATTTACCTTCTGGGCCTATACTCGGAAGGCTATGTGACTATCCTCAGGTGCAAGGGAAAAGACAAATAAGAAGACAAGGGTTAATGTTCCCTGTTAATGGTTATTTATGACACAGTATATATCACAAGGACATACTTTGTCCTTGAGATAATGGCTATTCCCTTGAAACTCCCCTACACCCCTAAAACTTGCCTTCAAAATAACAAATGTTGTCCTACAAACCAGGATAAGGGGTGCTCTTTATTACTTTGTAGCCTTTTTACAATAACCGCTCAACTCTGCTTCTGTGGTGCCCGCTTGCCTGCTTGCTGATTATAAAAACTCAGGGCTGCACATTTAGAGTTCTGCATTAACTCTGTGCAGTCCTGGCCGGTAATAAAAACTCCATTAATTCAGCTTCAGTGGTCTCGGTTGGTCTTTGCGTCTCTTGGCATAACACTACCATACTGAAACTGTCACACTCTTTGTACCAAAAATACCCATGTCATTATACATTAGATTCTAAGGTAATGTTTACTTAATCTTCTAAAGCTAAATCTAGTAAACAATAGGGCCCCAATTCTTCCATTTTTCCCTAACCTAAGTCCCAGGGCACTAATCTCAAAAAAATCACTGTGAGAAGACCTAGGTAACTCACTGAAGATTGACATCAGAGAAAGGACCCTGAAATACAAAGCAGCATACCTTGTCATAGTGTGATACTTTGTATGCGATTCCTACTCACAGTAGACAATAAGCTAAGTTAGAGCAAGACAAGATGAAATCTCAGCGGCCAATGTGAACATCCATATTAGTTGTTTGTCAGAGTCTAGGACTTAGAGTGTGCCTATTATACACATTAGCTGTGTGACCAACAGATGAGTAAAAATATTTGAAAACATCCACAGGAAGACCAGTGAGACCAAGTGCACTGAGCTGATGTGGGCAAAGACTCTTGAGTATAACCGTAACACCATACTAAATGAACCCTTAAATGAAGGAGCTGTCTAGCAGACCTTTGAAGGCTGACTGACCACCCAAGCTGTAAGTGTAATGATGCCGTGTCAAGACAGATGGTGCTGGAGGCTCTGTCAGCACAAAAGGTGACCTGACTGAAATCCGGGCCAAAGTTTATCTGGGGACCAACAACTGGACAAGTGCCTCACTGCTCACTTTGTGTCACCTCCTTCCTGGATCCTCTTCAGAGTGGTTCATTAATTCCCTCCACTAATTTTCTTCTGTGACTACCTTGTGTGATAAAGTGTGCAATAAACTGAGTAATTCATGAATTTAATATTGGCACTGCCTGGTTCTTTGAAATGTGTCTTAATCCTGTGACTCGCCTGCTTCAAGCCTACAGAAGTAGTCACGGTCATCTATCTATGAGCTACATGTAGGGCATCCGGTGTAACACTACTTATCATTCTACTAGGGAGAATTATTACCCAGTAATCGTTCAACCCAACTAGTATTGCAGGTTGTACAGGTTGCCTGCACATACCCTCTGAATTTAAAATAATACTTAATATTTCATAGAGTTTAATCATTAATACACTCTTACTGGGAAACTGACCATCTGTGGATAGTAATATTACCTGATTACCAGGTGTAGGATTGGTTAATCACAAATGTCACTCTCTAACTTTGACCTGGAATATGCACTGAAGGATAGTCTTTTAAACATTAGTCTGAAAACAGAACTGCTATGTCACATTTGATTCTTACATCCATGAAAAGAGTCACTACTTCCTAAGTAATCAAAAATCAAGAAAAGGATTAGTCTATACTGTAAAATTATGTTACCTGATTTTCATGCACAGAGTACACTCGTTAGGATAAGTGGACATGTCGCTTCCACACACGGGACTAAAGTCTCTGGGACATCCTGGTAATTTATACTGATTGCAGTTTGGCTAGAAAAAAAAAAGGAAGACAGAAATTACAGAACTGAGACACTCTCATTGCAAAATAGTTGGGGGAGGGGATGACAAAGTCCCAAGGCTCCTAGATTTCCTAGAAACACCCTACAAAAATATTTCTATTTACCACACACACAAAAAGATTTTTCTAATGCAAAAATCAGATGTGTCATTGAAGCAGTGGTTCATATCTAATGTAAGTAAAGGACCTCAGCCAGGCTGATTTTGAAATGGAAGTCTCGGGTCACCGGGGTGGCTCAGTCAGTTTCAGTATCTGACTTCGGCTTAGGCCATGATCTCACGTGGGCTCAAGCCCTGCATCAGGCTCTGTGCTGACAGCTCAGAACTTGGCACCTGCTTCAGATTCTGTGTCTCCCTCTCTGCTCCTCCCCACTCATGCTCACTCACTCTCTCTCTCAAAAATAAATATTAAAAAAATAAGTGAAAGTGCAAGAAGGCCACCATACCCACTTTCAAACCCTCTAGCTTTATAGTTTGTGCTTCACTACTGTCTCCACATGAATGTTGTTACATTCATTCCACCTCAGTCCTTTGGCATGATGTCAAGACAAACTCAGGAATCTAATCTTTTGGTCTGGATCTTTAAAATACTGGCATTCAACCAACAGCCACAAAGAAAACAGCACTGGTGCTTAGGGGTTGTAATGGATAGAATTGTACCCACCCAAAAAGTTACATTATTGGAAAAAGTCTTCGGATAGAGAATCAAGTTAAAATGAGGTCAGTAGAATGGGACCTGATCCAATAAAACGAGTGTCCTTTATAAGGAAGATTTGGACATAAGAGTCACAAACAGAGGGAAAAGTCACATGAAGATAAAGAATTTACAAGACAAGGAACACCTGGGGCTACCAGAGCCTAGGAGAAGGCATGGAACAGAGTCACCCTTGCAGCCCTCAGGAGGAACCAATTCTACCAACATTCTGACTTAGGATTTCTAGAGTCCAGAACTGGGAGACAATCCATTTCTGTTGTTTAACCCCCTCAGTTTGGGGGTGCCTGGGTGGCTCAGTCGGTTAAGTGTCTGGCTTCGGCTCAGGTCATGATCTCACAGTTCGTGGCTTCGAGCCCCGCGTCGGGCTCTGTGCTGACAGCTAGCTCAGAGCCTGGAGCCTGCTTCAGATTCTGTGTCTCCTTCTCTCTCTGACCCTTCCTTGCTTGTGCTGTCTCTCTCTGTCTTTCAAAAAAAAAAAATTTAACCCCCTCAGTTTGTGGAACTTTATTAGAGCAGCCCTAAGAAGCTAATACAGGGCCATGGAACTCAATCCTGTGATTTGATGGAATTGAGGCCAGGCAGGTAATACATCTTGCTCACAGCGGACAATCTCCAGCAGGACCAGTACCAGACCTGGTCAGTGATCAGACCAAGATGTGCAGAGTATCAATTTAACAAATATATGGCCCACTGTATTTGTTTTTATATGCATACATTTAGGGGCACCTGGGTGGCTCAGTCAGTTAAATGAAGGAGGCTTGTTTTGGCCCAAGCTATGATCTCACAATTTGTGATTTCAAACTCCACATTGGGCTCTGCACTGACAGTGCAGAGCCTGCTTGGTATTCTCTCTCCCCCCCTCTCTCGCTGCCCCTCCCCCACTCCATCTCTCTCAAAATAAATACATAAATTAAAGAAAAAGAGGCCAACCCTACACTTTAATGTTGTATGGTAGGTTTGATGGGAATCTTCCTTATATACATGCATTTATATATATATATTTATATATATATACACACACACACACATTTTATATATATATTTACTTTTATATATATGTAAACACCTATACATATATATGCACACTTTATATATATACATATGTATATAAAGTGTGTGTGTATATATATATATGTATATATAGTAAATGGTGATCACTTTTCCTCACTTCAGAGAAAAAGATGTCACCCTGGTTTAGCACTCTGAATAAATGCAACACACATTTCTACTGATATTATCTGGACTTATAAAGGCTTAAACAAGGCTGGCCATGGGCCAAACTCTGAAATAAAAGAGGTTTTGTTGACCCTTTCCATCCTCTGTTCAGCCCTCATTGAGGAGCATGATATGCTGCCCAAGGCTAAGATGAGACCTTATAGGCGGCTCTCACTAGCAGAGTAGACACCTGCTTATCCAATGAGATTGGGATAAATGTTACTTGGTCATTTAACTGATAAAGTCAATTAAGGCAAGGAAGCTATAACAAAAATATATATCCTAAGCATTTTATCATAAAACATATAGATGAACCACAAAATTGCCAATCTTTTGATGTAAGACAATGACAGGGCACGTAGTCACCTGTAATGCTATTATAAGATAACTTTCCTTATCACTAGGCATGACTATATGATTAAGCTAAGGCCAATGGGATATACATGGAATTATTGTATAGTAGCTTCTGGGAACCTCCTTTAAAAGAAAGCAGTACTTGTCCTTTGTCGCCCCCCCCCATTTTTTTTCTTTGTCCATTCCTGCATCCTGCTGTGGGATGCATGGAGCTCTAATCTTTATTATACAGACCAGGAGGATAAAGGCCACATTCTAGGATGGCAGCACTGTGTGCTCCTATTTTAAGGCTTTGTGATATGCAGCTGAATCTAATCCTGATACAAGAGATGAGAACTTTCCTTTGAATATTTCAACTACAGTTGATCTTTGAACAATATGGGTTTAAATGTATTTTCTCTTCCTTATGATTTTCTTAATAACATTTTCTTTTCTCTAACTTACATTAATACAGGTAAGATAAGGATGTAACATATAACATACAAAATGTGTATTAATCAACTCTTTGTTATCATTTAGGCTTCTGGTCAACAGTAGACTATTAGTTAAATATGAAGGTCAAAAATTATGCTTAGATTTTTGACTGTGGGAAGCGGTCAGCATCCCTAATCCCCTTCATTGTTCAACAGTCAAATGTAATTAAGAGTTTTATGTGCTATCACTGCAAAAATGATACCTAAAATAAGTCACATACTATTTCCTATTTTGGTTTCTATTTTATTTTTTTTTAATTTTTTAATGTTTTTTATTTATTTTTGAGAGACAGAGACAGTGCAAGCAGGGGAGGGTCAGAGAGAGAGAGGGGGATACAGAATCCGAAGCAGGCTCCAGGCTCTGACCTAGCTGTCAGCACAGAGCCCAATACGGGACTCCAACCCACGAACCGTGAGATCATGACCTGAGCTGAAGCCTGATGCTCAACCAACTGAGCCACCCAGGTGCCCCTATTTTGGTTTCTTTAAAGCAGAATTTCTTGCAGGCACCTGGCTGGCTCAGTTGGTTAAGTGTCTAACTTTTGATTTCAACTCAGGTCATGATCTCATGATTTGTGAGATCAAACTCTGTATCACAGAGCCTGCTTGGGATTCTCTCTCTTCCTTTCTCTCTGCCCCTCTCCTGATTGCTCACTCGCTCTCTCTCTCTCTCTCTCTCCCCCCTCCTCAAAATAAATAAGTGAACTTTAAAAAAAAACAATTTCTCAACCATAATTCATATTCTGTGTTATTGTTGCTGTTGTTGTATTGTTTCACACAATTCATATTTTGGACCAGATAATTCTTTGTGATGGGAGGCTGTCTTGTGCATTGTAGGATATTCTCCATTAGATGCCAGTAAAACTCCCCAGTCATGATGATCCAAAGTAACAGTCTAAATGTCGCTGGAGCTCAAAATTGCCCCCAATTAAGAACCACTATTTTAAAATACAGAATTTAAGGGGTACCTGGTTGGTAGAACACATGACTCTTGATTTTCAGATTGTAGGTTCAAGCCCCACACTTGGTGTAGGAAATACTTAAAAATAGGGGACGCCTGGAGGGCTCTGTCAGTTAAGTGTCCAACTTTGGCTCAGGTCATGATCTCATGGTTCGTGAGTTCAAGTCCCATATGGAGTCTGGAGCCTGCTTAGAGTTCTGTGACTCCCTCTCTCTGTCCCTCCCTCCCCAAAATAAACATTAAAAAAATTACTTAAAAGTAAAATCTTAAAATACAGTCTACCAGCATACAAAAGAGAGTAGACTATCTACAGCCAGTAAGTGATCAATACACTATGAAAATTGTTCAGAGAGAAGGGAGAGGGTCATTTGTGAGTCACTACAGTGAGTGTTTAGTTGAGTGAGTGTTTAGTGTTAACAGCTAGCCCTGATGGACCTACACAGGGTTGCCTGTGCATACAACCTCAGAAGCTAGTTAAATACACTGATTTAGTGCATTTGCAGTGACATGTATGGAGCTAGAGAGTATTAAGCTAAGTGAAATATGCCAGTCAAAGAAAGACAAACACCATATAATTTTATTCATATGTGGAACTTAAGCAACAAAACAAACAAGCAAAGGAAAAGAGAAAACAGAGAGTGAGGCAAACCAAGACACAGACACAGAGAACAAACTGATGGTTACCAGAGGCGGGGGGGGGGGGGGGGGAATGAGTAAATTAGGTGATAGGTATAAAGGAGTGCTATGATGAGCACCAGGTGTTGTAAGGAAGTGTTGAATCACTCCATTGTATACTTGAACTTACCCTGTATGTTAACGAACTGGAATTTAAATAAACACTTAAAAAAACAAAACAACAACAACAACAAAAACACTGATTTGGGGCCTCACTCCATACCTACTCAATTAGAATCTCCAGGGTTAGAATTCATGTGTCTAGAGGCCCCTCAATGCTGATTCAGCTAGGACTGGGTTTAGAAATGGCTATTCCCAACCATCTTGACATCCAATCCACTTAGACTATGTATAGAAGCTAAGGAGAATTCACCAAGACACATTTTGGTGCACAATTTTAGGGACCCCCTTTTCTAGACCTTTCTTGCCTCCTCTTTTTTAAGCAAGGTATATCTTACCTATGCCCACTCTCTGACTACCTAGGTAAATAACTAATCAAAATCAATATATTTAGCCTAAAGATCCTTGGGTTTTTTAATATTCAACAGCAGTTTTCAAATACTTTCATCTCAAAGAATGACTAATATATGAGTTTTGAGGAGCACTAATAGGCTGGTAAGGAAGTTTTGGTGTTTTATTTTGTTTTGTTTAAGCAGAAGACCTTTGATGTCTCTCAGATTCCCAAGGGATCTACCCAGATGGAAGGCAATGTTGGTATTCCAGTCTGTTTCCAGTCTAATTCTCATGATTTCAAAGCCAGCTATGGCTAGCCACCATTTAACTTTATTAAATTCGGGTGACTCATTTCCTGGATTTCTCTCTGAGCAGAGACATAAGGCTTTATGAATAAACACATTTCACTTTTATCAATGAAGTCAATTAATTTCATTAATAAATTATGTTCCCATTAACCCTTAGTTTTATATGGTTACCCAAATTTATGCAAAAGGAAAAGGAATTCAGAACAGGTTCACCCTCTAGGGAGGCTCTAAATTACACCCCATAACATGCCAACTAGAGAAGAGAGTTTACCGCTGGCAGACTGCTCCTCAGAGCTTTAGAAGACACTCTCATTCTAGAATAGTATCACCTGGCATTTTTATTTATTCCTTAAAATCAATTTACCTTTTGTAGAAGGATGTGATATGCTTTTAAGTAATTCTCTGAGCTCTATACTCTGAATCTTTTCTTTTGAAAGGTTCTTAAATACTTTACCAAGTATATTGATTGCCTCATTGGTTTATTCAATAAATGAAGATTCTAAGATAGAGAACTACAAAGACTAACTGAGTCCTGCCTGTAAGAAGTTTGTTGTATCATTAGGAAATCAAGAAATATACATGGTGGTCTTAACAGATGGACAGAATTTAGATTAGAAAGGTTTAGAAGAATGTTCGCCTCAAGGAAACAAAACAGACTAACCAAAGGCACCATAGTGAGGGAAGTATCTGACCTGAGAGCAAGACAAGTTAATTTAAAGGAGCATCCAACACTCTCTTTCATAATAAAAGCATTCAACAAACTAGGTATAAAAGAGAGCTTCCTCCAACCTGATAAAGAACATCTGAAAAAAAAATATTTAATGGTGGAAGACTGAATGCCTTTCCCCCAAATTAGGAATGACAAGGATGTCCATTTTCCCTTGTTCTATTCACCATTGTACAGAATATCTTAGCAAAGACAATTAGGCAACAAAATAAATATAGAAGGCAACCAAACAGGAAGAAATAAAACTGTCTCTAATCAAAGATGCTATACTCAGTGTGCTTGAGTGGCTCAGTTGGTTAAGTATCTGACTTCGGCTCAGGTTATGATCCCAGGGTTTGTGGGTTTGAGCCCCACGTCAGGCTCTGTGCTGACAGCTCAGAGCCTGGAGCCTGCTTCAGATTCTGTATCTCCTTCTCTCTCTGCCCTCCCCTGCTCATGCTCTGTCTCTATCTCTCAAAAATAAATAAACGTTTAAAAAAATTTTTTTAAGATGCTATACTCTTTTTTATAGTAAGGTCTGAGGAATTCACAAATAAACTATTAGAACTAAAAAACAAGTTCAATATGACTGGAGGATACAAGATCAATATACAAAAATTAATTGTATTTCTATACATTTGCAGTGAACAATCTGAAAATGAAATTAAGAAAAAATTTCATTTATAACAGCATCAAAAAGAATAAAATGTTTACGGAGACTCCTGGGTGGCTCAGTCGGTTAAGTGTCCAACTTTGGCTCAGGTCATGATTTCACGCTTTGTGGGTTCAAGCCCCACGTAAGGCTCTGTACTGACAGCTAACTCAGAGCCTAGAGTCTGTCTTCGGATTCCGTGTCTCCGTCTCTCTATGACCCTCCCCTGCTCATGCTGTCTCTCTCTCAAAAATAAATAAAGTATTAAAAATTTTTAAAAAGAATAAAATATTTAGGAAAATATTTAACAAAAGAAGCATAAGAATTGTACACCAAAAATTATATAACATTGTTGAAAGAAATTAAAGGACTAAATAAGTGAAAAGGCATCCCATATTCATGGATCAAAATATCTAACTTTCTTAAGCTAGCAATATTCCCCAAACTGATCTACAGGTTCAATGAAATCCCTATCAAAAATCCTAACTGTCTTTTTTTGCTGCAGAAATTGCCAAACTGATCTTAAAATTCACATGGAAATGCAAGTGACCATGAATAGCCAAAACAATCTTGAAGAAGTTGGAGGATTCACACTTCCCCATTTTGAAACTTACTACAAAGCTATAGTAATTAAAACAGTGTGGCACTGACACCTGAAACTAATATAACAGTGGGTGTTAACTACTTTGGAATTAAAATAAAAACATAACAAAAGGAAGAAAAAACAGTGTGACACTAGCATATGCATATAAGAACACAAGCTATGGGACAGAATTAGAAGGTACAGGTAGAAAGACAAGCTGCAGTAAGGACTTTTAGTGGACACTGGGAAGTTCCAAGTTCTGAAGAAAGTGGAGACACTAAAGAATTAAGGAAAATCACTAGGTGGTCACTATGCTTGGGGACCCTAAACTGAAGCAGCAGCAACAGAAGTAGGAGAGAAAACAAGGTCTCTTGAGTGATTCACTCTTTTAATAATCCTGTACAAACAGAGCAGAGTCCTGTAGCATTTGCTTCCTGAAAGTGAGTGCCCTTTAAAATTTTGCACCCTAGGCATACAACTAGGCTGAACCTAATACTAACCTTGAGATGAAGGTGGGACTATTCCCATTTTCTGAAAGAAAATCAACCCCCCCAAAATTGAGTCACCTGATCAATATGTATTATTGGGCACCCACTAAGTGCTGAAGCTTGGACATCAAATAACAAGACATTATCCTTGAACACAGTAGTATACAGTTTACTGAAAGGAGACAGGCAAACAGCCAATTTACAGTTCAATTATATGATGGGTTAGTGAAGAGCACTGGATCTGAAGTAAGACTGCTTGGGTTGGAATCATAGTTCCACCTTATGGCCCATGCCTAGTCAAAGGGATAATAATGATACCTAGCTCATAATGCTATAAAAGATTAAATGAATTATTATGTTTAAAGCCTTTAGAAAAGTTTTTGGCAGGGGTGTCTGGCTGGCTCAGTTGGTAGAGCATGCACTCTTGATCTCTCAATTGTTAGTTCAAGCCTTGCACTGGGCATAGAGATTACTTAAAAAAAAAATCTTAAAAAAAATGGGTTAGAACAGTGTTTGGCACATAGTAAGTAGTATGTAAGCATTGACTGTTAAAGAAAACTAGAACATGTTAACCTAAAAATATGACTCTTTGACATAAGTATTTTGAGTTAAAGGCAGCTAAGAAGTAGTAAACCCAAGAAAAGTGCTCTGTACCCTCCCCTCCTTTTCTGCCTAAAAGCAGGATATAAATTCTCCTTTACTGAAGACAACTCTAGACTCAGCCCAGAGATGGCACAAGAGGAACCAGCAAACAAACCTTACTCCATTAGTTTCCTCTCATACATTTATCTTTCCATAGTATGCCACCTTTGGAAGCCTAAAACCATTTTACTTTGACCTGTCATGTCTCTACATGTCTACTTATAAGTCTGACTTGTAGTAGGTTGGCTTCCTGGGCTGGTTATTCTAAATAATGAGTTGGTTTCCTGGGTAGGTTGCTACAGGTTGTGGGTCAGAGTTCTATTTTAATAAATGGATAACATCCATTTATATGTTCTCTTTATACAATTTATTGCTCTTGTTAAAGATGCTATATAAGTCAGAGTTCTAAACCACGTCTTTGAGTTACTCATCTCTGAATGTTCCCATGTGTATGTGCCATGCACATGTTAATAAATTTTCTGGGTGTTTTTTCTTGTTAAACTGTCTTTTGTTCAAGAGGCCCCAGCTGAGAACCTAGAAGGGTAATGGAAAGCTTTTAATCCTCCCCCACACTGTCATTGTGATGATGATGATGATGCAATATAGGTTGAATGAACACAAAGAGAAAGTGCATTTACATATTTTTCGGAGTTAGAAAATGGGATGAGAAGATTTCCTAGAAGAGGTCTACTCTGAGTTGAAGACTCAAAGTTTCTTAACCACCTGAGGTCAATATCCCCATATGTAAAATAATATCTATCATACAAGGTCACTATGAGGATTGAGAGACTGAATATACAAATGGACTATGTCAGACCATTTATTAGAACTTGCAGCAACGTACCCAGAAAACCAACTCATTATATAGAATAACCAGCCCAGGAACCCAGCCTGCTATAAGTCAGACTTGTAAGAAGTCAGACAGCCATCTCTAATGACAGCCCAAGAAGCCAAACTATAACCTCTGTAACAACTGGCCCCAAATGGTCAGGACTTGCTTAATACCTCCCAGCTTCCCTGATGTTTGTCCCCACATCCAACTTAGGATCAACCAGAGAAAGCCAAATATGCACTCCTTACCAATCACACAGGAAGCTTGCTTCTAGTTAGTTCACATACAGCTTCCCCAGGCCAATAGCCTCCAATCAGGGCATACCTAAAGCCTTTCCTTGTTCCTGCTGCAGAGCTTCCCCCCTTCTCTGCCTGCCTTTGAGTTTCCACCAAAACATAAGTACAAGTGTGGCTGACTCCCTTGCTACATCAAGCTCTGAATTTTGCTTTTTGCTTGATCTCATTTAGTTGGGCTTCACTTGCTTTCAGAGACTTCAATTTGATAATGTTCATAAAACTCCTAGTATAAGACATAACCATTAGATCAAGGACATTTTGAATCATTAAAGAAACTGTTAAAGGAAACAATGTGCTGAGGCCTTCAAGGACTGAGCTATTTTCAACCAAAATTTACAATTTTGATCTGTATCAAAAGGCCTGCCTTAGAATCTGATTTCTAAAGAAGCAGTCAATAGTTTCAAAAGTGCAGGTCAGACCTGAAAAACAGCCCCAACCCAAACTGTGTGGGCTTCACTATACTAGTGGAAATAATGCAAGTGGTTTCCTACTTACTGTTCTGTATTCTGAAGTTTGGTCAAAATCAGAGCTCAGGGCGTTTAAAGAGGCTGCAAGAAGAAAACAGGCATTTAAAACCATGTGATTAAGGTCAATTCTTATTCATAAAGGGCTTTTAAAATCCAGCTTGTGATTTATCCAGGCTGTACCCTGTCTCAGATGCCTAACTTCTTTGAACAGCCCCCATTGCCTACCCCTACACCCCGAAGGTTGTTTTCTGGCATTCTTGTGGCAGGAACACAGAAGGAACACAGAAATGGCACCATTACCCATTCAGCTGTTCAGAACAAAAGTGACCACCCTATCAGGCTTGCTTGAGAAAGGGCTTTGGAGGTATGGAATAAAGGTCAGAGAAGTATGGAGTGCCTGGGTGGCTCAGTCAGTTAAGCATCCAACCTTGGCTCAGGTCATGATCTGGTGGTTTGTGGGTTCCAGCCTGTTTTGGATTCTGTGTGTCCCTCTCTCTCTGCCCCTCTCCTGCTCCTGCTTTGTCTGTGTCTCTCGAAAATAAAAGGTTAAAAAAATTTTTTTTAAGTCAGAGAAGTAACTCTTACTAATTTACCATATTCTCTTCTGTGGCTAGGGTAACAAACACACAACTTAACATTTGCTGTTACCACTTTAACTCCACTTTCAAATGGGCGTCAAGTCTGGGTGGACTAAAGCCCCTTTCTCACAAGCCTCAGAGTGCCTGATGCACTTGGCATTCACAATCCCTAATTCCTATTCATCTCTTACAGAGGTTCAGTAGGGTCACTGTGTCCATAAAAATCCAATTTCTGATCTTGGGCTCCAGAAAATCAGTCTTAAGGAAGAAAGAGCAGACAGCAAAGTGTCACTAAGAAGGAACTGGGGCTCAAAGCCAGGGAAGAACTTAAAGCACGTCCGCGGCTCTATGGCCACCCCCAGCCCTGCATGACCCCACGTTCACGCTCTGACACTACCGCAGGCCTCGGGGAACCGCCAGTAACGGGTGCCTGGAGGCCAGCCGCGGCCGCCAGAGTCCGAGGACCGGTAGCCGCGGGCCAGAGCCACTCTGCGGTAGCCCTCTGCCGCTCAGCAGGGCCCACCAGGCCCGCGGGTGAGCGTTACCTGCCAAGTCCCCGGCCAGGAGCAACAGCACCAGGCACACCGCCAAGAACGCCATGCTCCCTCTCTGGCCCGCCGGCCAGTCTCGGCCCGCTCCCGTGTCCCCGTGACACGCAGCGCGCACCCAGGTCGGACAAGCGACAGACTTTGGGGGAGGGAGCAAGAGGACCGGAGGCACGAGAGGGGGAGGGGCTAGCGGAGGAGCGGTTGCTAGGGCCCCCACTTCCGCGTCCCGCTGAGGATGGGGGATGAGCGATGGGAGTGAGCAAGATCTCTCCCTGCAGCAAACCAGAAGCTCCTAAGAGCCCCGGGGAACAACCTTGGGGGCGCTGTCAGCCAACCCCTGTATCTTCAGCATCTACTCTGTCAGAGACAGTGTTTTGACGCTAAACTAAACAAAGAACCCGCTCTCAGGAGGTTTTCTGGTGTAGGTGTTGGGCGTGGGATGACACAGGAAACTCCCTAGTGAATCCATGCAGTAATTTCTCTAAGTGCTAGAGAGTGGTGGAAGAAGGGGAAGACTTTCCATGGGGAGATCAGGAAGCGCCTTTCAGAGGTGGCATTTGAGCTGAAAGTCAGAGGAGAAGAAGGAAGCATGGGGAAGACCATGGAAACAGGTAATCCTGGCTCAAGGAAAAACCAGTGCAGAGATCCAGAGGCAGGAGCCAGCTCAGTGTTTCAGCTTGAGCTGCTGGTGAAAGGGGGCAGAGCAAGGGCACTGGAACCCAAGGCCAATGTCAGGTGTCCTGGTGTACACTGTGATAAGGAATTTGGGCTTTTTCTGGTTGCAGTGGGAAGGTAGTGGAAGATTTTGAGTTTGGGAATGCCCTTGATCTGACTTATGTTTTAATAGATTGGATGAAGAATGGGTAGGGGATAGGTAAGAGTGGAGGAAGAGAGACAAATTAGGTGGCTTTTGCAGTACTATCCAGGCAGCATCAACCAGAGATGACGGTGGCTTAAATTCATGTGGAGCAGTGCACTGGTGAGAAGTCAGACTCAGGATTTATTTTGGAAGTGGGACCGGGTGGAGTGAAAAGAATAATCGCAAATGCTCCCTAAGCTTTTGTTCTGAACAGCTGAATGGGTGATGGTGCCATTTCTGCGATGACGAACATTTGGAGACAATGCCGATCAGACATCCAAGTGGACATGTGTACAAGCAATTGGAATTACAAACTTAGAGCTGCAAATACAAATGAAGGAAACATCAACATATGAATGGTATTGAAAACCATGGAGCCCAATGCCCAGGGAAAGAGTACTGCAGAGATCCAGTAAGAGCCCTGGTGCATTTCTGGATGCAGAGATTCGACACGTGGGGAGGAAACCTGTGAAGGAGGAGGAAAAGCAGGCGAGAGTCTGGGGTTACTGGACACAGGGGAAGTGCTGAAACCATGTCTGTTTCCTCTGTGAGGCTGAGACTATGGCAGACTGAGCGTGAAGGTGGGCTTTGGCAAGATGTAGTCACAGATGACCTTATCACGAACTGGTTCACAGAAGTGATGGGGTCCAGGGCCCATATGGCAAGGGTTTCTTGAAAGGAATGAGGTGAGAAAGTGGAGACAGAGGGCTTAGATAACAATTTGTCAGTTTGGGGGAGCCTGGGTGGCTCAGTCTGTTAAGTGCCCCACTCGGTTTCAGCTCAGGTCATGATCTCGTTGTTTGTGAGTTCGAGCCCCATGTCAGGCTCTGTGATGACAGTGCAGAACCTGCTTGGGATTCTCTCTCCCTCTCTCTCCCTTTCCTTCTGCCCCTCCTGCATGCTCTCCCCCTCTCTCTTTCAAAAATAGTGATGACATTTATTAAAACAAAAAAGATAACATCTGTGAATTTTGCTATAAAGAGGAAGCCAGATATGGGCCTACGAGACTTCCAAAATTCCTTTGAGGTTATGTCAAAACTCTCCAATGTCTTCCCACCTTGCTAGGAGTAAAAACCAAGTCCTTACTAAGGCCTCTAAGGCCTCTGCTGGTCTCTTACTGCTCTTAGCTGACTCACTCTTCCCCAGACACACTGGCCCCCTTGCTCCCATCCAAGGGCCTTGACACCTACTGTTCCCTCTGCAGAGATGTCTACACAGGTTCCTCCTTCCATTTGTTTTGTCTCTGTTCAGATGACCCCATATCAGAAACTACTTCCCTGAACATGAATAAAAAATTAGTACTCCCCTCTTCCTGTTGTCCTTACCCTGCATTTTTCCCCTCTCCCATAGGATTTATCTTGACTTTTTTTTTAACATTATTTGTGACACTCTCCATTTGTGTAAGCTCCAGATAGGGAGAGATTTGTTTTTGGTTTACTGGTTTATCTCCAGCACTTAGAAAAGTACCTCACATATATCAGCAGATCAACAAATATTGAATGTTGGGGCGCCTGGGTGGCTCAGTCGGTTAAGCCTCCAACTTCGGCTCAGGTCATGATCTCATATTCATGGGTTTGAGCCCTGCGTCTGGCTATGTAATGACAGCTCAGAGCCTAGAGCCTGCTTCAGATTCTGTATCTCCCTCTCTTTCTGTCCCTCGCTGCTCATGCTCTGTCTCTCTCGGTCTCAAAAATAAATTAAAAAATTTAAAAAAACACTAAAAAACCAAATATTGAATGAATAAATGAGGGATTCCTAGTGAGTCAGGACCTTACCTAAAAAAATGGTCAGAATAAAACAAATCACTAGCATGCATAAGCAAAATGACTATTTTGGTTAAGAAGGAGTTAAACCTTAATTCCTGGTTTTGTATGCATTCACTTTTTGCAGCATCACATAACATGGCTCTAGAGAGTTTTGTCATTGAATGCTTGGCTCTATAAGTTACTAAACTAGTTCTGAATCTCAGAGCTTCCACTTTTGCCTTCCCCTCATAAAGTAGATATTATAATAATAGAATCTTGAGTATTAAATGAAGTAATGTACATAAATGTGTTGAGACATGGTAGAACTCAATAAATTTTAGTCCCTTTCTATTTTTTCCATGATGACATTTGTAAAAGGGCAGTTATTCTGTTCCTAGGCAGGTGGGCATCTGCTCCTATTTTAGGTCACATTGGTTATTGTGTTGTCATAGAGCCCTTGCAGCTGGTAGGCAGTAACATTGCCTGTTTCTCTTATTTCCATGTCCCTAGTACCTAGCACTGTGCCACACAAGCTCAGTAAATGTTTGCTGAATAAATGAATCCTTGAAATGTTAAACTGACATCACAACAAGGAAGTAGACCAAAAAGAGGAAGACACAGGACCCAGGAGACAAAAATTCAAACCTAAGAGACGGTTGTTAGGGTGGACCCCAATCCAATATGACTGGCATCTTTATAAGAAGATGAAATTAGGACCCAAACAAAATGAAGGTGTAACCTTGTGAGGACCCAGAAGATGGCCATCTTCAGTCCAAGGAGAGGGCCTAAGAAGAAACCAAGCCCGCCAACATCTTGGCCTTGGGCTTCCAGCTTCCTGAACTGTGAGGAAATACATTACTATTATTTAAGCCACTCAGTCAGCGGTGCTTTGTTATGGTAGCACTAGCAAACCAAGACACGTATGTGATAAAATATACTTAATGTTTTTTTATTTATTTATGTATTTATATTCAAATTATATGCATATATCATTTTGTATTGAAAGATTTAATTTTAAGAAATTTAACAAAAACGTTATTCTGAATGTCCTCTAATAATAGCTCAACATAGTATTGGAGAATAATATTGATTTTCTGATTATTTTTTCTCCCCAGGCAAGCACCATTTGAGATATTTACTAATTCTGAACAGAAATTTTGGTAACTGTTCAGCGAATCTTAATGAGAAGTGTAAAGAAGAGAAATAATTTTGCTGAAGAGGCACAACAAATTAGTAAATTGGCAGATCCATTTCTTTTCTGCCTCATATGCCTATGTGTCAAATGTTGATCCTGTGAAATATTTCCTGTATCAGTCAGGGCCCAGTCCAGAAACCACACGGCTCACTAGGAATTCTCCCAGAAAGAATTTAAGATAAGAGATTGACCAGACCAGTATTGGAAAACAAAAAAGCAGCAGGAGAATAGTGAGGTAACACACAGAGATGGTAATAACTTCACTACATAAGTATCGCCTCTAAATCTGCAGGAAAAGAGGTTAAGATTATATAGAAATTTGGAAGCAAGGCCCTGGAAAGCTAAGACTCAGCCCCCTGAGCAGGGATGTTGTGTGGCTGGTGCTGGTGGGTCTGAGACATATGATGAAGCCAGAGACTGGAAGCACCTGCTACAACCAGTGAGGAGATGTTGCAGAGGGTTTGGGTTGGGGGGGGAGGAAGGTGGAGGGGAGACATCATACTGGAAATTTCTGGAAGCCAGCAGGTAGAGCAGAAATGAATTCTAGCATCAGAGCCTGGATGGGTGGTTTTAGAGCTGACATACAATAATCTAAACACTGGCACAGTCACATACCCCACCACCTGATTTTAGCAAACTCAAGTCCTGGGATGAGAAGACAATGTGCAGTTTTATTTATTTTTTTTAAGTAGTTTATTGTCAAATTAGTTTCCATACAACAACCAGTGCTCTTCCCCACAAGTGCCCCCCTCCATCACCTCCACCTCTTT